>NW_026590490.1:642438-723581 GCF_907164565.1 Psammomys obesus
CTAAGCAAAAGAGAGGACCCTAACTAAAATGTTCAATCCCCATCCTGAAAGGCAAAGAGGATGGACATCAGAAGAAAAAGAAAATAGGAAACAACCTCGGAACCTGCTACAGAGGGCCTCTGAAAGCCAGAAGAAAACAGGAAACAACCTTGAAACCTGCCACAGAGGGCCTCTGAAAGCTTCTGCAGTATAGACTGTCAAAGCAGATGCTGAGCCTGATGGCCAGGATGGGCAGAGTGAATGGAATTTTATGTAAGAAGTGGGAAATAGTAAGAGCTGGAGGGGATGGGAACTCCACAAGGAGAGCAACAGAACAAGATAATTTGAACACAGGGAACTTCCCAGAAAATCATACTCCAACCAAGGACTATTTGTGGAGATGACCTGGAACCCCTGCACAGGTGTAGCCCATGGCAGTTCAGTGTCCAAGTGGGTTACATAGTAATGGGAAGAGGGACTGCCTCTGACATAATCTGATTGGCCTGCTCGTTGATCACCTCCCCCTGAGGGGGGAGCAGCCTTACCAGGCCACAGTAGAGGACAATGCAGCCACTTTTGATGAGAACTGATAGACTAAGATCAGAAAGGAGAGGAGAACCTCCCCTATCAGTGGACTTGGGGAGTGGCATGCATGCAGAAAGGGGAGGGAGGGTGGGATCGGGAGGGGAGGAGGGAGGGGCTTATGGGAGGATACATAATGAATAAAATGTTATTAATAAAAAATTTAAAAAAAAGAGTACAAGAGTCCCTGGGGGGGGGGGGGAGCCTTACTAGCCCACAGACAAAGACAATGCAAACAGTCCTGAAGAGACCTGATAGGCTAGGGTCAGATGGAAGGAGAGGAGGACCTCTAGACTGGGGAAGGGGCATGGGAGGAGAAGAGGGAGGGAAGGCAGAATTAGAAGGGGATGAGGGAGAGGGCTACATCTGGGATACAAAGTGAATAAATTATAATAAATAAAAAATTTTAAAAAGAGTAGAGGAGTGTTATTGATAATTTCCCTGGGAGGGCAAGAGGGAGCAGGAGGGCTGTCAGAGCTTAAAGTGCTCTATTCCCTTAGTTCCAAGAGCGCCTGAATCATAAGACACATCATAGATTTAATGACAACCTTGAAACAAAAAGAATTATGTGCATCCATTGTAACATACATCCTGATTTTGGAGCTGGTTACCAGATGTGGTTTAAAATTGACAAAATTTATGTTCTTGCATTTTGAGAAAGTGACAACTCACTATCATCAGGTTAGAGCTCTGTGGAGTATAATACAAAAGAATCTTCTTTAGCCCTGGGACTGTGACTCTCTTTCTCTAGGCAGGCAGATGAGGGAGTGCTGCTTTTGGCTGGTCCAGATTCTGTTCCCAAGCCTATCCCAAGGATGTCCTGATTCTTCCTCTCTCACTAGCCATTTTTATGGGCTGATCACAGCCATTAATATCATTGAAGACACTCATTACTTCATTCTTTCTTTCAAATGATGCCACATTGCCTAGTACTGTTCTCAGGCATGTGCAGGAGTGACCTCTCCATTTCTTTCAACAGGTGTATGTTTGGTGAGAGATACCTAGGCGAACATGAAAAATCATAATGGAAAGTAGAGTAAAGGAGGATTAAACCACGGATTCCCTACAGAGAAGACGCAAAGCAAGAGAGACAGATTAAGGGGAGCATCTTCTCCAGCATGATGTCCATAGAAAGACCACCTCACCCAGGGTTGTTAAAGTATGTTCACAGTTATTTTTGAGCTAATGAGACCTTGTCTCAAAAATGTAGAACAAAACATAGAAGGTAAGCCAGATGAGAATGATAGGGTATCTTTGGGGACAGGGACCTTTACACTTCAGTTTGGAATATCAGGCCTAGTTGGGAAGAAAGAGTGCTAGAGAGCAGCCCTGGTTCCTCCTTAAGAGACATTGAATGGCCACTTAGAGGGAAGACTGAGGGCATGGAGGAGGGGCCTGGCCCACACATAATTCCCAGAGTTCCTGCTGTCTACCATGCTATCTCTGCTTCCTTCCAGCATTGTTCTGCCTTGATGCCACACTTTCCCACAATTCCATGCTCTCTGTGCTTCCTGTTCTCTGCTTTCTGGGGATCTAGATTCAGAATTGGTTCCTAACAGCTCCGATTTTGATAAGAAACTTATAGAGGTGGATGCTACCCTGTGTCTTCAAAGGATGACTTTTTGATGACCAGCTCTAAAATGGAAAAGATAACAGAAAAAAACCGAGACTCTGGAAAAGATGACAGATAGCATGGTAGAATCAATTAAACACTGCACATGCTATTGCAGACTGCTGAAAGGATTGTTAACCCTGTAGGCGCCATACATCCATACAATCCTTCAGATCCTGTGGCCAGCACAGTACCTTGGCAGACAGTCTTATCTCCTGAACCAAGTTGTGAAAGTCAAAATAACATTTTCCAGTGTGACCTTGAGAATGCCTCTTCTTTCTTTGATTTCCAGTTTATTCCTTTCCAAACAAGGTGCTTAACTAGAGCTGGGATTCTGAGGGTGTGTCTTTTGAAAATTTATGTTGTAACTAGATCCCAGCACACAGCCGGCAGTTTATCCAGTCATTTGCTCAGTCATGTCATCCATCAGATGATTATGTGCTGTCTTGTCTGTTCCAAGCTTTGGGGATAGAGTGAGGCATAAATTGAGTTACTTAAGGGGTTATGGGTTGTGATGGTTCATAGTGATTGTTAATTTGTTAGGGTATAGAATCATCTGGATGACAACCTATGGTTATATCTTAGAGAATATCTAAATTGTGTTAGTTGAGGTGGGAATTCTCAGTCTAAATGTGGACAGCTCCATTCCATAGGATGAGGTCCTGGACTAAATAAAAAGAAAGTGAATTGAATAGCAGCATTCATATCTCATTGTTTTCTGACTGTAGATGCTTAGTGAGTGACTAGCTCCCTCTTGCTCCTGTTGCTATGACTTCCACCTCATGATGGAA
The DNA here is from genome assembly GCF_907164565.1 of Psammomys obesus. Lineage (NCBI taxonomy): Eukaryota > Metazoa > Chordata > Mammalia > Rodentia > Muridae > Psammomys > Psammomys obesus. The sequence continues at coordinate 645,403 of NW_026590490.1, forward strand.
GGAAATGGTGAGCCAAAATAAACTAAACTCTTGCTTTCTCTGGTAGTGTTTTCAGGTATTATTTTGCTGTAGCAACAAAGAAAACACCTAATACACCAATACATGGCTGTGTCTATGTGGTAGAGGGCTTGCCTAGCAAATGAAGGGCATTGGGTTTGATCCCCTGGAAGTACAAAGTAAACAAATGACAATAAAATAGGTGACCTAGATTGAGATTTGGGAATAAAATAGGTGAGGATTGAGATTTGGGAAGGAGAGGACAGAGTGTATGTGAAGAGTTCCTGGAGTTACTGGGATGTCTTTGTTGGGCTTCATCAAGGCCAGTATGGTGTGGAAGAGGGGCTAGAATGGAGGCCCAAAGGATAGAATTTCAATAGATTCTCTTAAAATTAGTCTCACTGTAGCTAGAATAAACATTCAAACCTCTCCTCAACCTTCTGCCTGGCCTCAATACTCAATGCTCCAGCACTCTGCTTTTATTTTAGGTTTTCTTTTTTTTCTTTTTTTTTAAGATTTATTTATTTATTATGTATACAATGTTCTGTCTGTGTGTACACCTGTGTGCCAGCAGAGGGCACCAGGTCCCATTTTAGATGGTTATGAGCCATCATATGGTTGCTGGGAATTGAACTCAGGACCTTTGGAAGAACAGCCAGTGCTCTTAACTTCTGAGCCATCTCTCCAGCCCTTATTTTAGGTTTTCATGTGCTCCTCTCTGTCTCTGTCTCAAGAGGTTTGCACATTGATCTTCTCTTTCCTCAAAGACCCTTCATAACCACACACAACTGGCCCATTTTCTTTGAATCTCAGCTAAGTGCTTATGCTTTGGGTGACTTTATCTTACTTTTTACTGAAGTAAGTTTTTTCTCTTGTCACTTACTACCTCCAATCTGGCAAGGTCTACTACCATTTCACTTGCATGCTTGTGAAATGTGTCTTCTTCCTAGTGTATGAGGATAGAAATGACTTTTTTTTGTCTCTGTTTTGGCCTCAGTGCACAGCAACAGTGCCTGACATATAGCAGGACTCAGCCACTATTTGTGAAATGAATACATGATCTCCAGATTGATCAGGCTCAGATCCTCATTTCACAGATCCCAAGAGATTAGAAATCCCCACTGCAGTCTGATGACTCTCTCCAGAACAGTGAGCATAAGAGGCATATGTCTCTGTACCTGGAGAAGAATTCTCCCTTCCCCTCCCCCCCCAAACAGACATGGAAAGACCACCTCAAAGAAGCTATGCTTGCCTTGCTCTCTGGTGCCATTATGGAAATAAGCTACACCACTGTAGACTTCACCACCATCCCATGCCAGCTGGAGTCTCCAGGGAGCAGCCCTAAATCACACATTCAGCCTGAGGTGGGAGTGTAACCTGGCCTCAGCTATATATCACAGGCATGTGGCATGCATTGTATATTATCCAGATCCATAAAGCCTTCTGCACCTAGGGAAGCTGCTCGAAGCGCTTCCCTGAGCAGCAGCTCAGCTCAGGAATAATTGCCCTTATCTGTAACTTTTCTCCACCCCAGAAGGCTGTCTTCTTTCCTTTTCATCCTCTCCATTTTTCTTTTACTCCTCGCTCTATTTCCACATTGTTCTTTTTTTTATCCTTTCCATTTTTTTTTTCATTTCTTCCCTTGCCTTTGTCTAGAAAATTGCTATGTGAGGGCTGGAGAGAAAACTCCTTTGGTAAAGTGCACTTGTTGGCTAATCATGAAGACTCAATTCAGATCTCCAGCATCCACATAAAACAACTAGATGTAGTAGTGCATGCTTGTAGTCCCAGCTCTGGAGAAGCAGAAATAAATTGGTTCCAGGGACTTGCTAACCACCCAGCCTAGCCTAATTGGCAAGTCCCAGGTCCCAGTGAAATATGCTATCTTAAAAACCAACCAACCAACCAACCAACCAACCAACCAACCAACCAACCAACCAAACTACCAGGGGCATAGCTTTTGAGGAATGGCATCTGAGATGGAAGTACACTCAAGGTTGATCTCTCATCTCCATAAACTTGTACATACACATTGGTCCGTACACATACACATACAGAAAATTGCAATGTGATCATGTTATGTAAACTGAGGACAGGGATGGAGGATTCCTAAGAGGCTCACAGAACAAACAAATCTCAGCACCAGGAAAACATCCACTGGGCTATGAACCCATAGGGAGAGAAATGAAGTGTGGCTGTAGTGATACCCAGCTGTCCAGGAGGGACCCTGTGGGAGGGAGAAAGAGATACAAATTCAGATCCCCCTCTCTGCTACACTTTATAAGATGTGTAAAGGCATTCCCAGCATCTTGAATTAGGGGAGACTCTGGAGACATTCTGTCGTGGGCCTCAAAACCTGGTGACTTGAGTACCTCTCTCCTGCCTCTATTTTCCTCTGTCCTTGTAAAGAATCATTGTCCCTCACAATGCTACTGTGAAGATTGGAGCAAACAAGGGTGGACTTCCTAACAATCAGGAAGATTCCCCCCCAAGTGATAGGCCTAGATTAGACCCTTCAGAGCTGTTCTCCCTGGGAATGTTGTATGACTTTTCCTGGGGAGACATGACCAAATATCTATTCACCAACCAAAGAACAAAAAATCAATTTTATCCAAGCCTTCCTTAGTCAACCAGTGAGTTTATAAAATCTATAGATCTGTGGATGAGGGATTTCTTTAAGGAACAAAGATGATTCGAAGGCAGCTTTGTTACCCAAAAGCCCAAACTAGTACTGCTGTTCAGTAAGCCTCAGTGATCCTTCTATTTCTGCTCTCTTTATGTAACAGTGTCAAAGGGCTTCCACTTTTAACATCTAAGTGGTCCTGATTACACAAGATATAAACTTAGGCAACAGTTATGTTCAACTCCAGTTCCATTTCAAGAAAGTGACCATAGAGACTCTTTTTCACAGTGATTCTGTTCAGTTCATCCCTCATCGTCAGAGAGGGGTAGACCTAGGTCAAGGGACAGAAATGGAGAGATGGAGTCAAGAAAACACACATACATATATATTAAAGATTATCTACATGTCATGTAGATAATGCACATACACACAGAGGGAAATATAGAAATACAAAATGGAGAGGTAGCTGTGAGAGACAAAGAAAGATAAAGACACTCATGAAGAGGCAGAGCAGAAGTGGGAGTCAAACTAGAAAGAAGAAGGGCAGAGATCTAAGAAAAGATGAGCAATGCCTCTCAAAGGAGTCTAACGTACATGGGTAGAATTTTCACAAACCATATGACAAAGAACAAAAAAGAACTCTGCAGTGCTGCCAATTCTCTTTTACCTCTTCATAAAATATCAAGCTGGCTGTATTTGTGGAATATTGCCATAAAGATATAGAACGAGAAGGAGGAGGGTTGGGAACAATTTTGTTATCAGCCTACAGCCTCCCAAGATAGCTGGTTGGACACTGAATTTTGGAGATAGCAGACACTAGGGAGTGGTCTAGAAGATTCTTCCCATGCATCAACACTAAGGGAATCGCAGAGAAAAGTGGATGTGACCTCCTATTCACATCCAATTTCCATCAACCCGCTTTCCTAGATCTGGTGCTCCCTTGCACCCACTGGCTATGAAATCACTTCTAAATATGCTGCACTTGCTGTCTACCCCACTCAATGTTCAGTGACATCCCTCCATCACAACCAGCATCAAATGTCCATTCTCTATATATGGTCACCTGGCCATGCTCCTTTACCTCTCAGCACCACTCATAATGACACACCCCATTTATTTTGCTCCCATGCTGTCCTAGATCTTCTGTACTTTGCTACATTTCCCAAATGATCCTCTGCTTCTGGGTTGTCTTCCAGTAACCTGTATTGCCTGTATTGCACAGAATCTCACAAAGCAAAGCTTGAATCATCGTACTCCCTATGTCAGAATCCTAGGGCATCTGCTCTCCTTTGGAATGGTGCCTTAGATCCAAAACCCTATGCCAATAGGAGCCATCTTGTTTTGTTCCTGCCTTTCCAATTTTCCACTACAGCCAAATGTGTACTATTCCCAGGGCAGTGATGTTGCTCTTCCTCCCAACTTCTCACTCTGCTCTTCCCTTCAGGGATGTCCTCAATCGCACACCATATGACCAAAGACTTGCTTCTGAGATAAGTTTCATGGAGTAACTTTTTAGTTTCTCAGCCAGGAATTGTTTCTCACTGTGTCAATCATGGGCAGAGATTGCTAGAATAAGGCTTTCCCACTAACCCAAGAGAAGTATTCACTAAACTCCCCTGTCTTTTGCAAGGTGTCCTCTCCTGCCTTAGAAAATGATGAAGTCTTCAATGATGCCATGGCTGTAAAGAACACAGCAGTCAAGCATTTTTCTCTACCTTGTTCAAGAGCAAGGTGACTGACACCTCTAAAGACTGTCTGAAATTACCTTTCTGAATGAATTAGATATTGAATCTAGAGAGGAGAAAGATTTTCTGTCCTTGAACATTTGCTGTTGCTGTTTAGATGAGGCAATAGGATCTTGGAAAGAATGGTCCAGGCGGCTTTATGAGTGGACAAAACAGAAGCTCTTTGTTTTCTTTGGGTGACCCAAGAGAGCACCAGGGAAAGTATGATGGCTATGGAGTAACATCTGCTCCCCATTTACAGGACCATTGGAGCATCTGGATTGGCAGCTGAGGTGGCTTATGTGCTGATCAGAGGAGGTCTGAAATCACACAGATCTGAGGGTCAGCATGTCCCAGGCATGTGCCTCAAGCTTTCTAAGACTCAGACCTTTCAGGCTTCTGAGTAGGGTGATTAGAGAGGGGCGGTGGAGAGTCTACTTAATGTTATAAAGGTCCCTGGCTCTGCTCTATGCTGGTTCTGTACCATGATTATCTAGCAGATGAGTCTCCAGTTTCCTAAATTCCCTTCTCAAATGTTCGTTCCTGGTTAGTGGAAGTAATGGGGGTTCTGGAGGAGATGTTAATAAAGAGACTAATGCCTTTGAAGTGGACTGAAAACCCCCAATCCTTAAAGTGCCCTCAGACTGTTCTACTGCTCTTTGGAATCTTCATCCCTGGATGCCTGGATCTCTCCAGCCTTGGCCTATTCTGCTGAGTTCTTGCATCCATTTTTGTGAATGGGATGGGTAGTCTTGGTTGTGTCAAATTGACTATATCTTGAATCAACTAAAACCCAAGATGCTGGGCACACCTGTGAGGGACTTTTTAAAATCATATTATTTGAATCAGGAAGACCATCCTAAATCTGGATCACAATTTGATAGAAGCTGAGATAAAAAAAAAAAAACTTAGAAGAAAGAAGCTTTGGTTTTTGCCTGATAGCCCTTGCTCGCACTGGCAAGATCTTCTGTCCTGTTGCTGTGGCACTAAAACAAATTTATTCAAGATTCCAGCATAGATGAAGACCAGTAGCTCTCCAGAAATCTTCTCTAGTCTCAGACTGCTGAGACAACCAGCTTGTGGATTGGACAGCTACTGGATTCTCATACTTTTTGTCGTGAGACAGTCATTGTGGAATACTCAGACCACATCCTGTGACCGAACCATATATATGTGTATATAGATATATATGTAATTAAATATATTAGAATGAATATATGTGTGTATTTGAATATGTGTTTCTATTTTTTGAGTGTGATAGTTAATTTTGGTTGTTATATATATTCATTCTAACAATTTTGTTTCTTTAGAAAGCTGAATAACTATATATACATTCATTCTAATAATTCTGTTTCTTTAGAGTTATGACTAATATAGTAAGTTTGCTATGACAAAAATTCCCCACAGAAATGCATTTATTCTCCTACATTTGTACAGGTTAGAAGACTCAAATAAAGCATTTTTATGGTTATACTTCATTTAAGGCCTCCAGGGAAGTCGTTTTATTTTTGTTGTTGTTTGTTTGTTGTACTTTGGTAGTGTCCTGCTTCTTTGGTGGGATAGTATAGCTTCTGTTTCTGATTCTGGCTTCATGTACTTTCTTCCTTCTGGGTCTTAACTCTATTTATCTGTGTGCATATAGCATTCCTCTTTCTGTTCCTGTTTTCTCTTTTAATTCATATCATTTGTAGTATATTGAAGCTTGATCATATCTGTAAAGGACATGTTCCTTGAATGTAACAAGTAAGCTCACATTCCTATGTATCTTTTTGGAGAATACACTTCAACTCAGTACAGTGTCCCTGCTTTTTGTCTTTTATTTTTTCACTTTCAGAATGTCTTCTAAAGACTCTACATCCTTCTCTGTTGTGCAGAATCTTCTGTCTTTCTGTCCCCAAAGTATATTCTCAGTTGTTGAAAAAACACCAAAATGACCATGGCTTTGTGTGTGTGTTTGTGTTTATGTGTGTACAACTTGCACGTATGTGTAAGTCAGAGGACAACTTTGGAGATTGTTCTTTGGGACCCTTCCCCCCCCCCCCCGTGTGTACAGTGTACTCCATTAGAGCTTGTGAAGTGGTTTAGGAATCTGGCTTGTGTACCCCAGGGATCCACCTGTCTTTACTTCTCTGGTACTAATATTAGAAGTGTGCATCACCACGCCTTTCATTTCACTTAAGTATTGGGTATTGAAATGGGATCCTCATGCTTGCAAGACAAGCAGTTTAGTGGCAGAAATATCTCTACAGTCCCAAACATGGCTTTTAATTTAGCACGAGGCATACTGGTAAATCTAGAACCACAAGTTCTTTCTTTTTATTCCTTTATTTTTACTTTTAAAAATTTATTTTATGTGTATGAGTATCTTGTCCACAGGTGTGTATATGCACTACATACATGTAGGGCCTGTGGAGGCTAGAAGAGGACATCAGATCCCCTAGAACTGGAGTTATAGATGTTTGTTAGCTTCTATGGGAATGGAACCCAGGGACCCTGGAAGAGCAGCAAATGCTCAACCACTGACCCATCTTGCTAGTCTCCTTTTCTTTCTTATTATAATCAGTACACACATGGTTTACATACCATTATTGACCTTGGTTTTTTGATACTTCTCAGTAAACCATAGTCATGGTTCTGTGTCAAGAAATATTTATTTGCAAAATATACCTTTGAAGTAATATATAGAGTGTTACCATGTTTTCCCCCCCCCTTCATTATCTAATTCACTAATCATCAGCTATTGGGCACACAGATTACTTCTATCTTGTCTGTTGGTGGCATTGCCTTGGTAAGCATGGTTACAAGCAGATGCACCATTATAATTATTGGCATTTGATGGTTCCCTTGGTGGGATGCTATCCACACGCACATTCTCTGGGTAAGCAGAAGGCATATGCTTTGCTAAGCCAGCAAAACCATTCCATCCAGAGCTGAAGATGAGGGCAGACTCCTGACACAGCACCTTATACTGTCCATTATTAGGGCAGAATGATGCTCTCACATGCCTTAAATCTACAGAGCTATCTAATTCTAGGAGGAAACTGATGGCTCCCATCCTAGAGTCAGTGTCTGGAAACACACAACAAAAGAGAAGCTTTATTAACACTGGAAATGTACTCTCAGCTCAGGTTTCCTTTTCAACACCCGTCTTGTTCATCTCACAGCTCAATGAACTGTTAACGTCACATCTATCTTTTGTTCCAGCACTGAATCCAGTTAGTTGGGGCTTCTGCTAACTGCAGACAGATGAGTTTTAGCTTTCTCAAGAAGCACAGAAAGGATAAGAGAGGAAATATGCAGAGATGGTTCTAGTGAGACTGTGGTGGGATTGGATAAGATCATGGTTTTCTGACCCATGTGGCACTGGACCCTTGTGTTTTTATTGTAAATTTCAGAAGTATTTTTTCTTTGATGATGAAGGCCGCCAGTATATCCATTCTTGGCACCACGTGTTTAGTTGACTGTGGCTACTGCTTCAGTACTGAAGGAGTGCCTGAGGGCCACTAGCATTTGAGGAAGGAACATCTTTTTCATTCCAGCTTGAGAGTAGTCTGTGATTTACCCCTAATCTCTTTTGTGATAACCCTTCTTCTCCCCACCCCTCGCCCCCAGATGACAACAAGCAAGGCAATTAAAGCATACTTGCCTAACATCCTCCTTGACTTGACCTTGAAGGCTTATTATCTGATATCAGTCCTTGCCTCTAATCTTTGCTCTAAGTTTCTGAATCTCTATCAGAGCCTTTTTTGGTCTGTCCCAATCCAAGGTGTAATGCATTTAGAAGAAGGGGAAACTTGTCAGGGCTTTTTCTGTAAAGTTTAGATTCAGAGGTGCCTTCTCAGCTTTTGACAATTTTTTGTAGGCCACGTAGTGGATCCATAACAATGCGGTCTGGTTCCGAGAGTCAAGTTCAGGCCCCAGAAGCCATCAGTTTTTTGAGCTCAAATATTAGATCTCAAAATCCATGTGCAGCATTTACTAGTGCTGTCACTGGGTATAACTCAAGGTTCTTCCTCACTGTAAAGGAGGACCCATAAGTTCTGTTCACCGCTAAGACTTTTGCTACCATCCAAGGAACTATGAAAGAAAATTTTGCAGGGAAATGAAATTGGAAGAGAATTTGAAGAGAAATTGAAGACTTCCAGGTCCCCAGTAATGGTGATCCACTGATCCAATGAGAGGGAGAGTGGGATTAGGAGTTCAGTGGGCATGGTTTTAAGCAGTCTTTTACCTTTTTCTGAGCTGAAGTTCCTCATATGTAGTATTTTTAATAGCTAATACTCACTGAGAGTTTGCCATGGACCACAAAATATTGTAATTAAAAAAATTGGCTCAATGCTGGTTTGTTTGCAAACTGACTCCAAGGGTGGGGACCATAAGCATGATCTATACAGAGCAGAGGAAACTGAGGTACAAAGAGGGATGTTATCTCAATGATTAGAAGTTGATGCAACTGGAGTTTGACTTATCAGTCAGGCTTTCATTTCCTTCCCTTGGGTTTTACAAGAACACATTTCTGTTGTCAATATTTTTCCACCAAACCACAGTTTTCTTCCCTCTGTAATTGGCAGTATGTGGTAGAATATTTCAAGATTATGCCTGTATCCTGTTAATCGTAAGGCTCTCCTCACCAACTTTAGTGTCCTTTAGTAACTCAGACTTATAGAAACCTAAACATTGATGGTTGCCAGAAGGTGGTGTTCTCTATCATTCCTTCTATATTACTTATTAACATTCTACCATTAGGAGGAAGTTTTGTTTCTCTCTTTTGTACTTTTTAATATTGGTACTAAACCCATGGGTTCCTGTGTTATTTAATTGGTTAGAATCCATAACTGTCATTATTTACTGTCATTAATGATTAAGATTCTCAGATTGTCTTAGCAAAGCCCCCTTCTCTCTGCCTCCAGCATACTTCTGAACACATCTTCACTCTCTGACACAAGACAGTCCAGATTCATCTTGTACTTTATTATCTGTCTCCATCCCTGCAACCAAGCATTTTTTTCAGAGGTCTATGGTTCTTCTTAGTGGAGAATGGCATTGGAAACAAAAATTTGGCCATTCTGTGTCCTCATTTCTACAAGAATGTCATTTTGGGGAGAATGCTGTAAGTGGTCAGAACTAGAAATTATGCATGTATTGCCATACTGTCATCTATCTGTATACACACATATATACACACAACTCTAAACCTGGTTATTGTCTGTCTCTCTGTCTCACATCCAGCCTAAATTACTTGCCTAAATTACAAGCCTATACCAGTGGTTTTCACTCCATTTTGATAGTACATTCTTCATTTCAGCCTTCTTCATTCTTGCATTTTAAAGTATCTTCTCTGATAGGGAGCCCCAAATTCATATTATTCCCAGTATATTTTTCTATCTATTAATAAGGCTGAAGATAATCAGTCTCCTAATTACATCATTCTGGTTGCCTCCTAGACCAGTCACATTCACTGTTCCACAACTCCTGCAGTGTTTTGGACACCAGAAACCTTATCACACAGATTTCAACAGAAATATTTTACATAGACAGAAGGCCTTTCATTGGCACAGTGACTTTGCTATACATGTAAGGATATTTATTGCCCTTCTATTCAGTGACATATGCTGTGTTAGATTTTGAGGACATATATTGATTAAACCAGAGACTGACCCTCAATAACCTCACTGTTCAATGTAGGAGGCAAAGTTGTGCACTAATAATACTGATTATTATATGCTATGCGAAGTCCCTGCTCTGCAATAAACTTTGCAAGAGGAAAAGGGGAAACATAATGGAGAAGGATAAATGAGTTGTCCAAGGATATGAGGGAGAGGTGGGCTACAGTTGGATGGTCAAACACACACACACACACACACACACACACACACACACACACACACACACGATGCTTTAGCTGTTGAGGTGGTGAGGATTTACATTATAAGATGTCTACTCATATCAGCCTCTTATAATCAGGAACTTGACTTTTGAAAGTCTGATGATTTTTTTGATGGTCATTGCCAGTTGGAGCTATCAGCTCACATGCAGTTATTGTTTTCTTAGTGTTTGAGATGAATCTTAGGTCTTATACTCCTACTCTTTAAACTTTAATTTAATGTGCATTTGGAAGGGAAATGAAGATGTTAGTTCATAACTCATAAATACATACTTCTTTAATTAGTTAAAATTAAAAGACTTAGTAGTAGATTCTTCCAGGTCAGTAGCTCTTTAGGAGGACTCTCAGGCCATCAGGTGATTGGTGTGGGCTTGGTAGTACCAAGCTATTTTAAGTGTACAGATGGATAACTTTGTGTGCTCCATGACCAAAGATTGACATCAGTCAGTTCATTTATAATAAGTAAGGAGTTGCAGACTGTGGTGGTTTGAATTAGAAATGTCCGCATGGGCTCAATTATGTGAACATTTGGCCACAGTTAGTGGTGCTGTTTGGTGGCACTGGTTTGGAAGGTCATAGAACCTCCAACCTAGAAAGTGGAGCTTTGCTGGAGGAAGTATATCACTGGGGGTGGGCTTGGAGTATGAATAACCTGGCCTCACTTCATGTTCTTTCTCCGATTCCTGGGTGTGGACAAAAATGTGATTAAATATGTTTGCTGTTGTTTTGTTTTGTTTTAAGCTCAGATGTATGGGTCTGCTTTAGTTTGCCCACAACTGTTATCTATAATTGTCTCATACTCTGGTAGGGGCATGACCTTTGCCAGATGCAGATAGTTTAATTCTAAGGACTCTGATAGGGTATAAATCCAGAGCTAGGTGAGGGCCTGGGGACTTTGAGAAGGAGGGAGCTGCTCCTCCTTGCTGCTCCTAGTTGCTGTTGATGCAGTTTGAGAAGAAGTCAGAGATATTCTGAAACGAAGATTGGACTTGCCCCAAAGAACTACATCCCTAACCAGCAGGAAGTAGTAAAGAAGCTTTACTACTTTGCCCCTTTCCTGTCTAACCTTCTTTCTTTCCTACCTAATGTTGAGAAGTTCGAAGGTATTAGGATGGATAAGGGTTGGAAGGATGGAAGAGGAATAAGAAATCCAGGTAAAATAGTTTTAAAAAAAAGGTGCTACAAGTCAGTTTTCTGCTTGTGTTTCCTGGCTGTTGCCATGTCTTTCTGATCATGATAGATTCTGTCCTTCTGTAACTAAAAGACAAAATAAACCCTCTCTTTTCCAAGTTGCTTTTGGCCATGGTACTTTATCATATCGATGGAGGGGTAGATAACACAAAGATCAATAACCTGAGGACTTGTCCTTGGATGTACAGCCTCCTATAGACAGATGTGCTTGAGCAGCTACCTTGCTTGCAGTGGCTTTATTTAACTTTGATATGATTCCAAACTGACTGAGGGACATGACACATTTTCTGTCTGATGAAAAATTACCTCAGTATTACAATACATTTCTTATTTTGCTCAACCCAAACTTTTCACTTCTGCTCATATAAGTATTGACTCCCTCACATATCTTCTGACCAACTCCTGGCTCCAGCTTTGATGCAGAACATGGTAGAAAGAAAAGGGAACATTTCTATCAAGGTAGAGCCCTCTCTATAAGCAGCTCAGATCTCATCTGGCACCACTGAGACAAGAGGCAGCAATTATGGATTTGTCATAATTTCTTCCTACCTGGGCCAAGTGCTCCTCTGTGGAGAACATAGAAGAGAAAGGTGGAGAAGGAAATTGGTGATGTAAACAAGCTCTCTGGGGTAATGTTTTTTTGAGACAAGAAATTGTTTACACACTCCTTGGGAGTGTTATTTACATAAAACAATCACTATGCTCATTACCCAGGCATGCTCAGTTATTCATTAAAACAGGTACCTGCAGGACTTGGCAAACCTTTGTGTGCTGAGCTCTGTGTATTCCTGTCCCTCTGCAGGGACCATGTTCACTCCTTTAATGTTTTCAAGTTGGTGATCATAGCAGGTACCACTTCAGAGAACCACTTCTGATAAATTTTATGTTTTTCACAACAGCCTTGCAAAGCACATCATACCATCCCACCTGACATATGAAAGAATCAAGGCTTCCAGGTATGTGTAAAACTTTCCAGTACATCAATGAGAAGGGTGGGGCCAGCAGCCTTTCTTAGACAGTTGGAGAGGATGAAACTTTTTTCACACAAAAGGAAGATGTCCAGTGAAGACAGGCAGGATACACGTTAACTTGCATAGTCTATTTATTATATAGGTTTAGGAGAGAACTGGGGAGCTCCTTCATACTTGGGGAAAGAGTTTACAATGAGTTGCAAATAGTCCATGTCTAGGAGTCAGTTTTACTACTAACCTAGACTGGAAAGGAAACCCAACCCCACTCTTGCTATGTTTCTTAGGACCCATACACACTCTAGGGCTCTGGTTCTTTGGGAAACATGGGAGAAGATAACTAACTTAGGGCTTCATGGATCTTAATGTGTTCAGTTGCTAAGGGTTTTGGATGGGGAGATGTCATGTAATTAAATGTAAAAGTAGTGTGTGTGCATATGTTACAGATTCTCCAGTCTCTGGTCTAATAATAATGACAAGACTGAGACTAATGAAGACCTTTTATTAAATGATGAATATCATGTTCCTTATCTTATTTAAGTCTGAAAAACTGCATGTACCAAATATTATTTCCTTTTTAACACTGGTAAAATGGAAGCTCAACGAAGCTGAGTAACTTCATTTAGACCCCAGAGTTGGAGAGTAGTATTAGCCAGGACAAAATTGTGGCTGTACCTCTTAAGTGCAAAATTTGTAATGATCTTGTGTTCCTAGTATATCTTCAGACCTCAAATGCTGGCAGAATGGCATTTCTTTCTTTCTTTCTTTCTTTCTTTCTTTCTTTCTTTCTTTCTCTCTCTCTCTCTCTCTCTCTCTCTCTTTCTTTATTTTTTATAAAGTACAGTTTATCCACTTTGTATCCCAGCTACATGGCATTTCTAAGAGACAGGGAATTGTGATGGACTTACCTCTTACACCTCTTCATAGAAGGTTTGTTGGTTGTTCCTGTATCTTTTTCTTAAATTCTATCATCACACATGAGGCTTCCCTTTCCCCTTATCTGTCTTGGTTACTGGAGTGCAAGCAGAGCCTAGTGCTCACTATGTTAAGTGCTGCATCCTTGGCACCAAAACAGTTCCTGGCCTATTCATTGAACAATTATGAAAATTTGATGGACTGGCCTATGTATGTTTTGTAATCTTCCTGCAGTTTCCAGTCTGGTAAGTGAGTTCTAAGGAAAAACCTAGGAAAGGTGTAACTAGCATGAAGGCTAGAGTGGGTTTGATGTACAAGGTAGTAAATGGAGGCTTTAACTTTTCCTGGGATAGCCAGAGAAGGGGGCCAGGAAAGGCCTGGCTGAAGAAGCAAACTCATGTGGATTTGAAGAGCTCTCAAGAAGCATAGAAGTCTCAAGGGTCCATATAAAGAAAGAGCAATGTCATTGACAAATACAGCCACAAAAACAGACTAAAAAATTATTGGCCTTTGTTATCTCCCAGGACCTTCCCAAATGTGTGCAAGGCTGTGAGTCTTTGGAAGGGTAACGGTCTGCCTATTTTACAGGTAACAAAAAAACAGAGAAGCTTCTTATTGCAAAAGGCAGTGGTAAGTGCTGAGACTCATAACTAATCAAAGTGCTGAGAGTGAGTGACTGAGTGCTCAGTCACAGAGCAAACATTTCTATCAACCACCAAGTACAGGGAACATTGTGGAAGAGGGAGTAGAAAGAATGTAGAGATGGAGGATTTGTAGGAGTGCTGAGAAAGGCTGGCCTCTGGTTGTGACCTGGCTGCTTCACTAGGGAACTCAGAGCAACTGTGGTTACCCATGCAAGACCTCCACAAGAGACTTGAAATCCAGTAGGGAGAAGAGCACTTCGAATCCCTTACTCCAGCTGAGGAGATAACAGCAATCTATGCTACAGAGGAAAAGTCACTTCTTTCCAGGCCTCAGTTTCCACCTCTGTGAAGTGCTTCATGGGGTTCTGCGACTTCTTGTAGATTTGTTGATGAATATTTGATCTCTCTTTGCCTGTGTATTTTTCTACTAAGCACAGACCATCACACACGGGGCTAATGTTTTCCCTTTTCTGTCTTGGCTCCTGGAGAGGAAGCATGTACTCCTGCTAATGGTGATGCATCCTTGATACCAAAACAGTACCTAACCTATATAACCTGCCTGATAAATACACTGAGTTATTGCACAGGTTTTCTTATTGGAGCTTCCTGCCGTGAACAGCTAGACTAGAGGTTGACTTGAGGAAGTGGTGTGGTATATTTGTTGAGTGAATTAATAAATGAGTGAAAAGGTATAACCAAAAATCAGACCAAGAACAGCCAGAGGCAGAAATCAAAATCTTTTGTCCACAAATAACATGCTTTTTTTTTTTTATTAAATCTTGCTTTAGAGATGACAACTGCAGTGTGATCTTACTTCCACAGTCTCTGCTACCTGTCTTACAGCCATAATCATCCTCTGGGAGACGGGGCTTTGAGACATCCATGAATGCCACAAACCCTATGGCTGCCTATGATGAACATCTTCTTTACCTATGGTGCAGGCCTTGCCTGCTTGATCCATGATAACCCCTTAGAGCAGAAGGTGCTCTCTGAAGCTGCCTCTTCTCTGTGTGTTTACTAGGCACATTTCCAGCCTGTTTCATATGGATTAGGCTGGGCTCAGAGTCTTCACATGCTTCTCAGTGTATTTCAGAAACTCGTGAAATTACATTATAGATTCATTGTATAAACAGGACACTGAGCACAGCTTTTGTCAGCCAGTGCCACAGTCAAATGGTACAGATCAAGGCTGAGACACTGGCTGGTGGCATGCAAACCCTCTCAGTAAACTGGTCACACATTTGTTTATTAAATATCTGGCTTCTAAATGCCAATTTGGTAACAAAAAAATAACCTCTTTGCACACTTTAGTGGAGAGATAATGAGAACAGGGAGGTGAATAGGCAGAAACAGTGCAGATGTCCCTTTGCAAATCTGAGCTGGGCCAAAGGGCAGTAGTTGGTGGCCAGAACCAGCTGTTCTCCAGCTTGGGGCTTAGAGCAATCCTAAGCCCCTCTGTGCTTTAAGTTCTTCATCATGAAAACAGGCAGCATAATTACTGTGATACAAATATTTGATGACATATAGAGGGTGGTCAGCAAATGTTAGATCTTATCTTTCTCAGTGGAGTCAGGCTTAGATGAATTTCACTCATTCATAAATTGATTTTTCACTAGTAGTTCACAAACAATTATTACAATACTCCTCCCTTACTCCAAGAGCACATAAAGGAACAAGACCTTGGCAAAGCATTGGCATGGAGACCTGGAGACCCTGGTCTTGCTGGTTGTGGGACCCATATGAGGGTGCCTTCTGAGCCTCAGCTTTAGGATGCATACTATAAAGATTTCACAGCCTCTGAGATTGCTATGGTGATGGGATAGAGACTGGGAATATAGGCATGACACAGGGCAGGGTGGGGGAGATAGCTTAGTAAAGTGCTTGGTGACCAAGCATGAAGACCTGAGTTCAATCTGCATAACCTGTGTAAAAAGGACAGACATGGTTGCCTACTTATCTCAGGGCTGGGAAGGAGGGGCATGTGGATCCATGGGGCTCACTGAGTAGCCATTCTAGTCATCTCAGTAAAACTGAGAAACCTTGCTTTAAAACAAAATCAACCAATCAATCAAACAAGAAAGATGATGACTGAGGAATGGTACCCAAGGTTTCTATCCAACCTCCACATGCATGAACAAGCAAATGCATGCTCACCTGCACAAACATGTGCAGCTGCATACCCAAGTATGCATATGTGTATACATGTATAAGTGGCAACATGTGATACTGAGTCCTGATGATGATTGCCAGGGAACAGACACATTTCTAAATGTTTAATCCTCAGTTAACTCATCTCCCTCTAATAACTGAAAAAATAGGAGGCATTATTAGTATTATGTTCATGGCTTCAGGATATGAACACAACTTGCCCAAGGCTATCCATTGATAAAAAGCAGAATCAGAAATCTTGAAGAATCGAGGCAATGTGCATCCACAGTCTTGCCTATGACTATGTGCTGGTCCAAGCTGCTTAATGGTAGGAACCACCGAAACTGTTATGACTTATGTTAAATATTACTCCACAATACCTGCCGATGTTTCTTGAGTTCTCACTGGTCTAGAGTTCTTTTTAAAAACAAATTGGTTTACTTTACAAATAAATATTATATATACTTACTACATAAAATGTTTTCAGTGCCAGGGACCAAACCCAGAGCCTTGTGCATGCTGCACAAGTACTCTGTCACTGAGCTTCATCCTCAGCACACAATATGATGCTTTAAAATATGCATGCTGTGTGGAATGAGTCAAGTGGACTAATTAACACATAAATACATCAGTTTTTGCTGTGTGTTAAAGCAGTAAAAACTTTCTTCCTAGCTATTGTCAAGAAGACACTAAACTGTTATTAACCACAGGCACCACGCTGTATAATAGATCTTTGGAGTTCATTATTCCTAGTTAACTGAAGGTTTGGTTCTTTAATGTTTTCCTAGCCTGGCCCCAGATCCTGGTAACCATTTCTCTCATTTCTACTTCCAGGAGTCCCACTTTCTAGAGATTTCACATATTAATGAGATCATGCATTGATTGTGACTTTATGTGCCTAGTGTATTGCACTTAACCTATTTGTTTTCTGATATAGTTCTAGAAATGCTCTTAAAAAACTAAAGCAGAAAAGGGTTTTTCTATAGAAGGGTGTTAGGAAAGTCTTGAAATCAATATAAAGGTCAGAGAACCAAGATCAAGAGCCAAATGAAGCACAACATAAATTCATCCAAGTAATGAATCAACCTCTGGCCATCTGCTTTCCCAGCACATACCATTGTTGTCACTGGACATTGTTTCCATGCCTTACTCATCTTGTCTCTGTGGAATTTGTTACCCCTGCTCTCCAGCTGACACCTTGCCCTGTAATGATGTGGGCAGAAAGTCTGTTTCCATTCATGCCTTATGGTACATGTCTAATCCTTGTGTGCTTTTGGGACTAGTCATTAAGGAAGGAACATCAAAGGCTTATTTATTTAATGTGTGTGTGTGTGTTAACATAAATGTCTGAGTATGTGTAGACCATGTGCATTCAGGAGAGCTGGAAGATCAAAAGAGGACACCAATTCCCATGGAACTGAAGTTACAGAGAGCTGTGATTGCCCTGTGGATGCTGGGAATTGAACCTGGGTCTTTTACAAGAGCTGTAAGTACTCTCAATCCTTGAGTCAACTTTCTAGCCCCCATCAGGGGATCTTTAAGAGTGGTTCCCTCATGATGTGATGCTATGTATTTATTAAAGCTTGTAATTTCCAGTGGTTTTAGGGAACTAATAGGTAAAAACAAAGCATAACAAAAGAGAGCTGATTTAAGCCTTGGAAAAAAATTCTTATATGTATAGATGAAAGACTAGAAAGAGCCATTGTTAACTTTTCTACTAATCATTTTTGGTTGGAGAGGTTATTTATGAGACTTTCACTCTCTCTATCTCTTTTCTACAAACTGAAATAGTCAAATAAAATGAAATTAGAATATACAATATTGTATAGTCTTCAGGTGAAGAGAGTATCAATATATTCCATTGGCATGGGGTAAATTGCATGATATAAATGGCATGATATAAATTTGTATATTCCATTGGCTTGGTATAATGATTTTGGGGAAAATGCTCTATAGTAATGGAGGAATGTTTTCATCTTTTGGATTATGCCTCACTGATTCCTGCCCTTTGACTCCAAATAGTGACTTCTGGGAATCTCGCTTTTATTGTAGTGATATAATTCACTAGATGCCAAGAGCTATGTGCACATATAATGAATGCTCATTATAGCGTCATCCATAATAACAAATAGTGTAGAAAAGCTAAATGTCCAACAATTGGCAAACTGTTCTGTAAATTATTGTGCATCAGCATGAAGGGTATTATGGCACCGTTAAAATGATAATCATGGAGATGAGCAATACAGGATACATTTCTGACAGGATGCAAAGTGCAAACTGTTGAGTAGCATGTCTGCAAAAATAGAACATGTGAGCCAGTTTAGAATAAATGCTCAGTGTACTAGAAGGGGAATGATTGAGGTGGGGTGAATAGGACACAGAGAGAGTATAATGACTTAGTTTGCTAAAACTGTTTAAATGATGTAGACACGTTGTTTAATAAAACTTGCATCTCTTTAAGCAAAGCTTTTTGGAATTTTTTCTTTTTAGGACAAGGAGGTGGAGTAATGAATGAACACTGTGGAATTAAAATATAACTGAGTAAGGAGAAGCAGAAGAAGACAAGCAATATGTGGATGGCGCTTTGCATCCCTTTACATGCTGAGAGTTTGAGGTTCATTTTCAGAGAATGGAGGGAAGAGGATGCAATTCCTTCCTAGGATGCTTTTAAAATCTATGGTATTGGGGAGCCAAGATGGCGGCGCCGGGAGAACACTGTGTCTGTGAAGCGGGACAGCACTCTCCGTGCAGCGACCAGGAGACTGAACTCTGGGCCCTAAAACTACAGCGATCCTGTTTCCCAGGTGAGGGGAGGCTCCCACGGCGTGGGAATCTGTCGGGTCCACTTTTGGCTGCCCAGCCAGAACCCGGAAGAAATCCCGGGTAACGCAGGCTTTGGGTCTCCTGGCTGGAGCCGCAAGCCTTTATGTTCTGATGACTTTCCCAGGCTGATCGATGGGCACAAGGGTGCCTGAGACTGAGAGTCCCAGTCGCAAGAAAACCCCACGGGGGAAGCAAAGTTGCGAGTCTGATTACCGGTCACCCAGTCTTTCCCTGGAAGGTCTCGCGGATTGCGGGTTCCCACCACCATCACAACTGAGCTCCCGTTTCGCGGAGAGCTGCGTGGCCAGCTCACCGGTACAGACGAGCTGTGCGCCCCAGTGCAAAAGAAACTGGGAATCCCTGTCTGGAGAGGGCCCCACAGGGAAGGAAGAAACTGTGCTGCTGCGGTCACCTAGGCTTTGCCTGGGGAAAGTCTAGCAGACCGCAGATCGCAAACAGGCAAGTATGCCCAGCCATCACAGATCCAGGCCCAAGCAGGGAGCACAGAGTTATTGGGAACCCAGCTCCTGCAGACTAGCAGGCGGGCGCATGCTCTGCCAGCCCAGAGGCCTGCTTTGTACCAACTACTCCTTACAGACAGAACTGTGTGCCCCAAGACACCAGAGTCTTAGAATCACTGTCTGGAGAAACCCTCACAAGGAACAAGGAACAAAGCAAAGGGGACAGACTCAGGCAACCCAGTATATCCCCGGAAAAGGTCCCACAGACTGACCCAACCCAGGGAACTGCTGTGCCCCAAATAGCCTGCTGTTACCAGGAGAGCAGTACTCACCTGCCACAGATTACCTCTTGGGTTCTGGGGCACAGAGCCTCAACCTCAGACCTACAAAAGACCGGGAACTCTGAGATCAACCCCCAGATACTGCTCCAAGGGGCAACCAGTTATCCCTAACAAAACCGGCCAAACCACGGGACACAGAGGTTACAGCAGCTGATCACTAAATTTACAGCAAGAAACCAAGAAGGAGGGAAGCTGTCTCCAGGACTTCTCCCAGTGAGAGGAGAGCCCTCTTGACTAATCAGGACCACAGTTACAACCCAGGTCTCTATGCCTGAGGTGAGCTGTAGCAACTCCTGAAAAACAGCAGCCTTCCAATGACTATACCCAAAAAGCTGAGAAGGCTTCCTTCAGGAAAAAACATCTTCCTGCCAAAGGGATTCTCTCCACAACAGGAGTCCAGGAACAACCAGAAACTAACTTCAAACACCTAAGATAGCCGAATGGGTAGAGGACAGCATAAAAGTTCAACCAACAAAAGCCAGAGCAATATGGCAACTCCAGAACCCGGTTATCCAGGGACAAATAGCCCTAGACACCCCAGCATAATTGAAATTCAAGGAGATGACCTAACATCTATGCTCATGAAGAAGATAACAGAGGAAACAAAATACAAATAGAAATAGAGGAAGCTGCAGCCAGTTTGTGGCCTTTAGAGAGAAAATGCTTAAATCACTGAATGAAATAAAAGAAACAGTGGATTGTTCAAACAAACAGCTGAAGGAACTGATGGAAAAACATGAAAATACAGTCAGACAGGTGAAGGAAACCAACAAAATAGCACAAGACCTGAGGATAGAATTGGAAAAATTAAAAAAAAAATAAACCACAAATGGAAGAAATTGTGGAGAGAAAGAACTTAGGGAAGAAAGCAGGAACTACAGAGGTTAGCATAACCAATAGGCTATAAGAAATGGAAGATAGAATCTCAGGTGTGGAAGATACAATGGAAGAAATAGATGTATCTGTCAAAGAAAATGTTAACTCGAAAAAATTCCTGACACAGACCGTCCAAGAAATTGAAGACAACATAAAAAGACAAAACCTAAGAATAATAGGAATAGAGGAAAAAGAAGATTCCCTGCACCAAGGCCCAGAAAATATTTTCAACAAAATCATTGAAGAAAATTTTCCCAACTTAAAGGAGAGGCCAATAAGAATACAAGAGGCCTATAGAACACCCAAAAAATTAGACCAGAAAAGAAAATCCTCCCTCCACACAATAATCAAAACCATAAGTATACAGAACAAAGAAAAAATACTAAAAGCTGCAAGAGAAAAAGGCCAAGTAACATATAATGGCAAACCCATTAGAATCACACCTGACTATGAAAGCCAGAAGGGCCTGGACGGATATCATGCAGATCCTAAGAGAACACAATGTCAGCCCAGGCTACTATACCCAGCAAAACTCTCAGTCCTCATAGACAGAAAAACAAGATATTCAATGACAAAAACAAATTTCAACAATACCTACAAACAAATCCAGCATTACAGAAGACACTAGAATAGAAAATACAACCCAAGAAAACTAGCTACATTCAAGAAAACACAGGAAATAAATAACCCCACTACAGTAAAACAAAAAGCAACTAAGCACACAACCATATGACCACAGCCAACATCAAATTCAAAGGATCTAACAGCCACAGGTCATTAATCTCTCTCAATATTACTGGACTTAATTATCCAATAAAAAGACACAGACTAACAGAATGGATGCATAAACAAAACCCAGCAATCTGTTGTATACAAGAAACACACCTAAGTCACAAAGATAGACATTACCTGAGGGTAAAGGGATGGAAGACGGCTTTCCAAGCAAATGGATGCAAGAAGCAAGCAGGAGTAGACATTCTAATATCTGATAAAATAGACTTTCAATCAAAATTAATAAAAAGAGATGGGGAAGGACACTTCATACTCATCAAGGGAAAATTCCACGAGAAAGACATCACAATCCTGAACATCTATGCCCCAAATACAAGGGCACCCACATTTGTGAAAGAAACATTGATAAAATTTAAACCACACATAGATTTCCACACACTAATAGTGGGAGACTTTAACACTCCACTCTCAACAAAGGACAGGTCAACTAAACAGAAATTAAACAAAGAAACAATATCTCTAACAGAGGTCATGAATCAAATACAATGACCTAACAGACATTTACAGAACCTTACACCCAAACACAAAAGAATTTACCTTCTTCTCAGCACCTCATGGAACCTTCTCCAAAATAGACCACATAGTTGGTCACAAAGCAAGTCTCAACAGATATAAGAAGATTGAAATAATCCCTTGTATCCTGTCTGATCACCATGGAATAAAGCTGGACCTCAATAACAACAGAAATAGCAAAAAGCCTACACGTACATGGAAACTGAACAACTTGCTACTAAGAGAGAGCTGGGTCAGGGAAGAAATAAAGAAAGAAATTAAAATCTTCCTAGAACTCAATGAAAATGAAGACACAACATACCCAAACTTGTGGGACACAATGAACGCAGTGCTAAGAGGAAAGTTCATAGCACTAAGTGCCTTCAAGAAGAAATTCGAGACAGCACAATCAAGCAACTTAAAGGCTCACTTAAAAACCCTAGAAAAAAAAGAAGCAGACACACCAAAAAGGAGTAGACGGCTGGAAATAATCAAACTCAGGGCTGAAATCAATCAATTAGAAACAAATAAAACAATTCAAAGAATCAATGAAACCAAGAGCTGGTTCTTTGAGAAAATCAACAAGATCGACAAACCCTTAGCCAAGCTAACTAAAAGGCAGAGAGACACCACCCAAATCAACAAAATCAGAAATGAAAAGGGGGACATAACTACAGACACTGAGGAAATCCAAACAATCATTAGGACTTACTTCAAAAGTCTATATGCCACTAAATTTGAAAATCTAAATGAAATGGACAATTTTCTTGATCGATTTGACTTACCAAAGCTAAATCAGGACCAGGTAAATCAATTAAATAGTCCTATATCCCCCAAAAGAAATAGAAGCGGTCATCAAAAGTCTCCCAACCAAAAAGAGCCCAGGACCAGATGGTTTCAGCGCAGAATTCTACCAGACCTTCAGAGAAGAGCTAACTCCAATTCTCTCCAAACTATTCCACAAATAGAAACAGAAGGAACATTACCAAACTCATTCTATGAAGCCACAATCACCTTGGTACCTAAACCTCACAAAGACTCAACAAAGAAAAAGAATTTCAGACCAATCTCCCTTATGAACATTGATACTCAACAAAAATACTTGCAAACTGAATACAAGAACACATCAAAGATATCATCCACCATGACCAAGTAGGCTTCATCCCAGGCATGCAGGGGTGGTTCAATACACAGAAATCCATCAATGTGATCCACCATATTAACAAACTGAAAGAAAAAAACCACATGATAATCTCCCTAGATGCTGAGAAAGCATTTGACAAAATCCAACATCCATTCATGTTTAAAGTACTGGAGAGATCAGGGATACAAGGCACATATCTAAACACAGTAAAGGCGATATACAGCAAGCCTATAGCCAACATCAAACTGAACGGAGAGAAACTTAAATCAATCCCACTGAAATCAGGGACAAGACAAGGCTGCCCACTCTCTCCATATCTCTTCAACATAGTTCTGGAAGTCCTTGCTAGAGCAATAAGACAGTTGAAGGAGATCAAGGGGATACAAATTGGAAAGGAAGAAGTCAAATTATCACTATTTGCAGGTGATATGATAGTATATGTGAGTGACCCCAAAAACTCTACCAGAGGACTCCTACAGCTGATAAACACCTTCAGCAAAGTGGCCTGATACAAAATTAACTCAAAAAATCAGTAGCACTTCTGTATACAAAAGACAAAAGGGCTGAGAAAGAAATTAGAGAAACAACACCCTTCACAATAGCCACAAATGACATAAAGTACCTCGGAGTAACCCTAACCAAGGAAGTCAAAGACTTGTATGAAAAAAATTTCAAGTCTCTGAAGAAAGAATTAGAAAATATCAGAAGATGGAAAGATCTCCCATGCTCATGGCTTGGCAGGATTAACATAGTAAAAATGGCCATCTTACCAAAAGCAATCTACAGATTCAATGCAATTCCCATCAAATTACCAACACAATTCTTTACAGACCTGGAAAGAAAAATTCTCAACTTCATATGGAATAACAAGAAACCCAGAATTGCTAAAACAATCCTCTACAATAAAAGATCTCCTGGAGGTCTCTCCATCCCTGATATTAAGTTGTACTATAAAGCAACAGTTTTAAAAACTGCATGGTACTGGCATAGAAACAGAATGGTGGATCAATGGAACCAAACAGAGGACCCAGAAATAAACCCACACACTTATAGACACTTGATCTTTGACAAAGACGCCAAAACCATACAATGGAAAAACGATAGCATCTTCAACAAATGGTGCTGGTCCAACTGGATGTCTACATGTAGAAAAATTAAAATAGATCCATACTTATCACCCTGCACAAAACTGAAGTCCAAGTGGATCAAAGACCTCAACATAACACCAGACACATTAAATCGTCTAGAAAAAAAAGTTGGGAATACCCTAGAACTCATTGGTACAGGAGAAAACTTCCTAAACAGAACACCAACAGCACAGGCTCTAAGAGCAACAATCAATAAATGGGACCTCATGAAACTGAAAAGCTTCTGCAAAGCAAAGGACACCGTCATCAAAACAAAGCGATTACCTACAGATTGGGAAAGAATCATCACCAAACCTTTATCTGACAGAGGACTCACATCCAGTATATATAAAAGAACTAATGAAGCTGAAAAGCAGAAAACCAAGTAATCCACTTAAAAAATGGGGAACAGAGCTAAAGAGAGAATTCTCTGTAGAGCAATATCGAATGGCAGAGAAGCACTTAAAGAAATGCTCAACCTCATTAGCCATTAGGGAAATGCAAATCAAAACAACCCTGAGATTTCACCTTACACCCATCAGAATGGCTAAGATCAAAAACTCAAGGGACAACACATGCTGGAGAGGTTGTGGAGAAAGGGTAACCCTTCTCCATTGCTGGTGGGAATGTAAACTTGTACAACCACTCTGGAAATCAATCTGGTGCTTTCTCAGACAACTAAGAATAGCGTTCCCCCAAGATCCAGCCATACCACTCCTAGGCATATATCCAAAAGAGGCTCAAGTACACAAAAAGGACATTTGCTCAACCATGTTTGTAGCAGCTTTATTTGTAATAGCCAGAAGCTGGAAACAACCCAGATGCCCCTCAACTGAAGAATGGATGCAGAAATTGTGGTACATCTATACAATGGAATATTACTCAGCAATGAAAAATAAGGAAATAATGAAATTTGCAGGTAAATGGTGGGACCTGGAAAGGATCATCCTGAGTGAGTTGTCCCAGAAGCAAAAAGACACACACGATATATACTCACTCATATAGACATATAACATAGGACAAACCCACTAAAATCTGTGTATCTAAAAAACTAAGCAAGAGAGAGGACCCTAACTAAAATGGTCAATCCCAATCCTGAAAGGCAAAGAGGATGGACATCAGAAGAAGAAGAAAACAGGAAACAACCTTGGAACCTTCTACAGAGGTCTTCTGAAAGCCAGAAGAAGAAAACAGGAAACAAATTAGGAACCTACCACAGAGGGCCTCTGAAAGCCTCTGCCCTGCAGACTATCATAGCAGGTGCTGAGCCTGATGGCCAACTGTTGGGCAGAGTGAATGGAATTTTATGTACGAAGTGGGAAATAGTAAGAATTGGAGAGGACAGGGTCTCCACAAGTAGAGCAACAGAACAAGAAAATTTGAACACAGGGAACTTCCCAGAGACTCATACTCCAACCAAGGACTATTCATGGAGATAACCTAAAACCCCTGCACAGATGTAGCCCATGGCAGTTCAGTGTCCAAGTGGGTTACATAGTAATGGGAAGAGGGACTGCCTCTGACATAATCTGATTGTCCTGCTCTTTGATCACCTCCCCCTGAGGGGGGAGCAGCCTTACCAGGCCACAGTAGAGGACAATGCAGCCACTTTTGATGAGAACTGATAGACTAAGATCAGAAAGGAGAAGAGAACCTCCCCTATCAGTGGACTTGGGGAGGGGAATGCATGCAGAAAGGGGAGGGAGGGTGGGATCGGGAGGGGAGGAGGGAGGGCTTATGGGGGGATACAAAATGAATAAAGTGTAATTAATAAAAAAACTCTATGGTATTTATTGAACCTTCACTGTCACACAGACTGTAATGCACTTTTCTAATTATTCTTCTTTGGATTTGACCCTGCTATGGGCACCATTTTGAAGATATAAAAATTTAGACCCAGGAACAGTGTAATGATTTTTGAAAGAGTGAAGGCTGAATGTGTAAAATCAAAGATTCAAAAGTTTTCTTCTTCCTTGCAGTTCATTTCTCTAGCCAGCATGGTAGTAATATGTGAGTCCTATCCTAGCCTAGTCCTGACTTTCTCCTTCCTCCTCTTCATCTTTCTAGCTATTTTAGACTCATCTATGTTTATAGTTGTCTTTCATTTCAAAGTTACAGGTTCAAAGGTCAGCAGTAGAGTGCTCTTTGTCCAGGGATGCAGATGGTGAAGGGGTGGGAGGTTTTCCTTTTACACAGAAAATATAATAGTGGGTTAGACAATCACTGTCAGGGTTGTGTGCTCAGCCCTAAACAGGGTATTTCTATCCTTCCCTCTGGGGTTCAGGAAGAACACAGAAGAACATGGAGAGAGGGTAAGAGCCAGGCAACAGGGAGAAATGCTATCCTCTGAGACATTTCATTGAGGATACACAGCTACTGTGGCTTGCTCAAGACTGGGCCTGCCATTAGTTATTCATGAATCAGGGAGGGGCTATGGAGCCATATCTCTCCCTGGGAACTACTGGATACAGGTGACTCTGAGGGAGGGGCAGTCATTGTTGTCACTTGTGTACCCACAGGTAAGTCCACTGGGATTTTGTGGATAGGTCCACACTCGGGGCCACACAGAGAGCCTTGGTTAAACTCTGGAGGTCACAAAACAAGACAAAAAGGCATGAATTCAGAAAAAAAAACTTGTATGAAGGGGTTGGTGCTCATAGTCCTGAGAGGGAGTTAGGAGATAATGGGTAGATGGCAAGGCAGTGTTGTGCTAGAAGTAGCAACAATGTTTGATTTTTTCAAAGGAACATTTTTTTTTAGAATTATAATAAGACATGTAAATCATTGTCATGACTTTCTTTATGAGACATTTTCTGAGAAGATTAAATATAGACAGGAACTCTTACTAAAAAGAAACACAGCCAGTTTATGGTTAATCTAAGTTTTCCTTTTCTTTTCTTTTTTTTTTTAAGTTAATGGTAGCCCCTACAGTACTTGCACTGGTTGGTTTTATATTTTCTTAGAATCTATTCTGGGCTAGAGATGTAAGATAGATTTCTGCCTACTAGAATCACATTCAAAAGTACTCTCACGTATGCTCAAACTGAGTGGAATGTAAGAGAGAATCATTGCATATAAACCAAATCCACAATGGTAGGCATTTCCTAACACACCTAGAGCCACCCGTAATACTTACATGGAGCAAGAAGAGTTTTCATGAAGAAGAGACACATGCAAAGCAGAATGAGCATGCAGAGATTACCAGAATCCTTGTAGAAGCTTGCTCCCTAAGAAGGCAGGGCTTCAATGGATGCTGGAGCTGGTTAGTTGCCACCTGCATCAGAAGAACAGTTGGTGTCACCCCAGGCTGGGGAGCTCTACATTAGAGAAGGGAAGAGACCTGTCAAGTAGAAGTTACTGTAAGACATTAGGAAGGTCATAGATGTTAAGGCATTTGGTGGGCCAGAGCCTTAGAGAGGCAGTCAGTTCAACCCCATCCTGTTATGAGTCTGAAGATGCCTAAATTACCCAGGGAAGAAATGAAAGGGCACTAACATGATTGGTTACCCTTGATTAAGGAGGTGCATTGTTGGTTAACTTGAGCACCACAGCAATCCCACAAGGTCAGTCAAGTCAGTGTTCAGATGCCAAGACTCAGGATCTTACTGTGAGAAAATAAGACTTAAAGAGAGAAGTGAAATAATAAATAAGAGGAGGGGGCACCCAGAAGTTTGTTGTTGTTGTTTTCTTTTGAAGATCTTTTCTTTTTTGTTTTTTTTTTAATTTTTTTATTAATCACAGGTTATTTACTTTGTATCCCAGCCATAGCCCCTTCCCTCATTCCCTCCCAATCCCACCCTCGCTCCCTCATCTCCTCCCTGCCCCTTTCTAAGTCCACTGATAGGGGAGGTCCTCTTCCCCTTCCATCTGACCTTAGCTTATCGGTCTCTTTAGGACTGGCTGCAATGTCCTCTTCTATGGCCTAGCCAGGCTGCTCCTCCCTCGGGGGGGGGGGTGTCGAAGAGCTTGCCGTTGAGTTTATGTCAGAAATAATCCCTGTTCCCCTTACTAGAGAACCCACTTGGATACTGAGCTACCATGGGCTATATCCGAGCAGGGGTTCTAGGTTATATCCATACATGGTCCTTGGTTGGAGAAACAGTCTCATGAAAGACCCCTTTGCCCTGATATATTTGGTCCTTGTGGAGCTCCTGTCCTCTCCAGGTCTTACTAGCTCCCCCTTCTTTCATATGATTCCCTGCACTCTGCCAAAGGTTTGGTTATGAGTCTTAATATCTGCTTTGATACACTGCTAGGTAGAGTCTTTCAGAGACCCTCTGTGGTAGGCTCCTGTCTTGTTACTTGTTTTCTCCTATATCCAATATCCATCCCATTTGTCTTTCTAAGTGAGGATTGATCATCTTACCCTGGGTCCTCTTTCTTGTTTATCTTCTTTAAGTGTATAAATTTCAATATACTGAAAGTTTTATAGGATAAAGGACAACGGAGAGAGCAATCGGTCCAAGCTTCCTTCCAGGAAGATAGGACCCTGGATGGGATTCCCAGTGTTCCTTCCTGCAAACAAGTATGGCCCAGCCAAAACCAGGAACTAGAGTACTCCACTTACTTTACTTAACAGAAATATAGCTTCTGGGGAAAGGTGGCACCTTTTATCCTAGCACTTGGGAGGCAGAAGCAGCCTGGTCTAGAAAGTAAGATCCAGTGCATCCAGGGCTGTTATACAGAGAAACTCTGTCTCAAAAACAAAAAGAACAACAAAACAAACAAACAAACAAACAAACAAAAAACCAAAAAGAATTAGGAGGAGAAGGAGGAAAAGGAGGAGGAGGAGGAGAGGTGGCAAAGCCTTCTCTAGTCTCAGATTCTGAGGAAAATGTATTCACTAGGGAAATATTATTTCTGCTTGAAATGTGTGTGTGTGTGTGTGTGTGTGTGTGTGTGTGTGTGTGTGAACATGCATACTTAAAATATGAAAATAAAAGGCAGAAGACCTTTGAGGAATGATAAGGTTAACCACCCTCTCTGAAATGAGGATGGGAGGTTAGAGAATCTAGCAAGGGTTGTGGTCTGAATGCTTTGGAGACTCCATGTATAGACTCAGCTGTCATTTCTCAAGTGCTCTTCTGGGCTAGCTTTTCCTTGGTCCCTCATGTCTCCTTCATTTGGCTGAAACTACACTGCTTTCTCCACTGCATTCTGTGGTCACAGATTGTTAATATATAGTATCTGACTTTAGGAAGCCCCAAAATGCTGGGTTTTTTGTCTCAGCTTTCTCCCTCCTTGTCTGGCCTCAATCAGTCCCTTCCATTCTCTGGATGGGTTTCTGAAAGGTCAGCCAGGACATTGGGAATGGCTGCATATTAAGCTAGGACATCAGGGTAGCCTTGCTCAGAAACTTCTACCAACCCCATGCCTTAGAGCCAACCCTACCCCTCAGACAATCTGTCTGCTTTCTGTGGCTGTCAATATTTCTCTAATCGTCACATCCCTTTATTTTCTTTCAGAACCGGAATGAAAGCTAACTGGTTTTCCCAGGTATAATTACAACATTGTCACAGTCAATATGCGTGGATCAAACTTGGATGTGGAAATGAGCGGGAAGCAGGCTTCCAACTGCAGCAGCAGAGTAGATGCCCGTACGGGGTCCTTATGATTTCCCTTTTCTTAACCCGCTCCCCAGACTCAATTTCTTTGTGCAAATGCCTGCAACCAGCACCAGTCCACAATCTGCCTTGTCTTCCTAGTGTGTGCTAATGAATGCATTGATTTTCCTATTCAGCCCCTAAACAGTTATTTCAAAGATAAACACCTCCAGCTTGCAGTTATTAATCTGAGGCATGTTGGACAGCTGGAGGCAGGTGGGTGGGGAGAAGATTGGTCTAGATATTGCTAAGTGGTGGTGGGTGGGCACTCAGGGACAGATATCAACTCAGTTTTCAACAAGCTGCGGGACTACAGATCAGCCACAACATTTCTGGCCTCAGTTTCCTCACTTGAAAAGGAAAATAATTATAGTAAGTATGAGGTTTTGAACAATTTAAAAAATATCAGCAGAACCTTTTGATTACAGGAAATCTTCTCCACCAGACAATCTGTATGAAGTAAAAAGCAGAAGGAGAAGGCAGAATGGGAGAAGGGGCTATGAGGGTGGGACCATGAGAAGTCAGAGGAAGGGGCTAGGATCAGGTTTTTGGGAGATTAAATAAATAAATGAAAGGAAAATAAAAGAAGAAACAGACACTTTGAAAAAGGAGCAACTGTGTTTGGAATGAAGTGGGAGCCCTCTAGCCTCCGCCTTGCTGTGTGGAGACCTTTGGGTTTCTCTGTGAAAGCCAAAGCTGCTTTCTTGCTCATTGATGAGACTTCTGGTGTCTCTTAGAACAACAGGCTATCTTTGGAAGAGGCAAGATAGAGACAACCAACATTTTAGGATTCCAGGTAACAGATGAAGAGTAGGAGGAAATGGCCAAAGGAACGGAGAGTGTAGCTTTACCTATAGATGAGGCAGCTCCACCTGGAGAAGTGACTGAACTGGTTGCTCATCTTTAATCTTCATTTTCCTACCCGAGTACCACTGCTTTTGGTCTAGAACCTTCTCCACTCAAGTCCCCATGGTTGATAAAATAGAAAAATCTTTAGGTTGCAAGCCAAGTTCTGTAGACCTTGGAAAAATCTCTCCACATTTTGGCCTTTCAGTTTCCTCTGCTCTAAAATGGGCAAATTTCAAATGATTCCAGTTACCTGTATAAGCAGAAGTTCTATTCAAGCAATCACATGCATTTTATGAACTATTTGTAATACATTGTAATTTGTTTATTGATATCATATTCCTTGTGCTTTTCTTTTCTCTTCATTAATTAATTCAATTTACGTCTCAGTCATAGGCTTTTCCTTTATCTCCTCTAGTCCTACCCTCCCTCCTGCATCCCCTCTCTCTTATTCCTCAGAATAGGGGAAGCTCCCTACCCAGACATCTATTTACATGAGGACTTAGTTTGTCTCCTCTCCTTGGCTGGTCAGGAGGTCCCATCAAGCAACATAGTCTCTGTCAGAGGTATCCTCTACTCCCTTAACTAGTGGGCAGACACGAAACCTAAGATGTCTATAGAGCTTATCTTCTTGGGGTCCGTGCATTGTAGAATGTCCATTCTGTATTATATGACTAAAATCTGCTTATAAGTGAGTATATAACACATGTGTTTTTCTGGGTCTAGTGTTGGTATAATGTATACACCTTACCCTTGTTCATTCAAATGCTGATTCCTCCCCTCTTTCCTGTCCTCTGCCTCAACATTGTGTCTAGTTGCTTTATTTTGGCCTGTTTACACAGAGTTGAGACAGGATGCTTAGAATGAGTATCACAATGCAATATCTGGATTGAAACCAGAGAATGAGTGGGAGGAGAAAGGGTGAGGAGAGCTAAGAGAGAGAACTGGAAGAGAGATCTTGGAACGATGTGGAGAAATGGACTGGACCTAGTATATCACAAAAAGCAAGTATAATGTGGGAAATCTAAATGTTAGGAAACTATGAGGGCTTGGAGGTTTAGGATGAAGTAACTATTGCCCAGCATTGTGTTCTAGGTTAGCTAAGTAAACCCAGTCTCTGTGGTGATTTGGTTATACAGCTGTTAAACATAACATCAAGCTTTACCAGAAGATATGTCAATAGTAAATATTAATCACCGACTACAACATTCTGGGTTACCTCACTAAGGATGATCTTCTCTTGTTCCGTACAATTGCCCTTAAAATGTCATGATTTCCTTGTTTTTAATGGCTGAGTAGTATTCCATTCTGTAAATGTAACAGTTTCTTTATCCATTCTTTGGTTGAGGAACATCTAGGTTGTCTCCAGATTTATCTATTACAAATAAAGCTGTTACGAACATAGTTCAGTAAATGTCCTTGTTGTATAGTGGATCATTCGAACTTCAAGACCCAACTATACCACTCCTGGGCATACACTCGAAAGCTGTTCCACCATACAACAGTCTTGTACTTTTAATTTTTGTCTGGGGTCTTTACAATCACTAGGACAAGAGGGCCATCACTCTCACCTTACACACAGTACTCAGAGAGGAGAGGTTTGCTAGATGCCAAATACTACAATTCTATTTCTATACCAAATAGCTGAAACTGTTAGCCATTGTCCTGGTTAGTTTTGTTGTCAGTTTTGAGGTTCTTGACATATTAAGGAAGAGGAAACTTAAGTTGAAGAATTGCTTCTATCAGAAGGCTTGTGTGCATGGCTGTGGGGGTGTTCTTGATTGATATAGAGGGCCCAGTTCACTGGGGGTCTGGGCTGGATAAGAAAGATAACTGAAAATGAGGATGGGATCAAACTGGTAAGCAGCAGTCCCCCGTGGTGTCTACTTCAGTTCCTGCCTCCAAGTTCCTACCTTGAGGTTTTCCCTGTCTTCCTTGGATGATAGGCTGTAATTTGTAAGCCAAATATGCCATTTCTTTCTCCAAATAGGTATTGGCCATTGTTCTACCACAGCGAGCAAGTCCAACTATTTCATCTGTGTTCATCTACATTTAGTATTGCAGTTACAAGAATGCATAGCCATTCCTGACTTTCTCCATGGGTACTTGGAATTTGAACCCAGTAACTTTCACTTGTGCAACATGAAATCTTTAACCAATGAACAATCTCATTGGGTTTCTGATCTTGGCTCCTGACATTGTCCTTATAGGCTGTCACAGTTTCCAATGTGGAGTTTCATTACTTCTATCCACCCAATATGCCATTGTCTATAGCAGCTACTAAGCCATTTGCTGGGAACAAGGACATCAACAAGATGATATCTCTCCTATGTATGCTCAGAGTCAAAATGAAGAAAACTATGAGCATTCGCAAGTGTCTATATGAAGTGAAAAGTTGGTATGCTGGGGTGTGGAGTGCCCTGGGAATGTGCTGAAGCTTAACAGTCTTCCTGTATGGAGTGGACCTCAGTCTCAACCTGGAGGGTGAGTGAGGCCAGAAAGTGGAACTACCAAAATGAGAGAATGCCAGCAGGGAAGGGCAAGGGGCTCTTGGTGGGGGTGGGGGTCAGTACAATTCAAATGCCTGGAAAAAGAGCAAAGAGGTGGCTTGATAAGATATCAACAGAAATAGAGGCAGTGGTGTTCTGATCCCAAGGAGCCTCTGAAGGGTAAGTAACAATCCTATAGTGGCTACTTGAAAAGATATAGGAAAGGTGGGTTGGGACAGTGATCCCAAACAACAATGATAGTACCTACCAGCACCACCGTGTTTGAGCAGAAAGGATACATTTGTTGCTATAGGAGTGGGTCTCCAGTACATGGGGATGGTTGGTAGTGAGGTATACTTTGATTAGTATGACCCCAGGGTGTTTCTGATTTCTGCAGTTGGGTGTGTAGTTATTTTTACCTGCTGAGATAGAATCCTGGAGAGGAAGGGGTATAGGGCAGATGACAAGTTCAGTGTATAACACACTGATGTTGAAGAGTCAGAGGCACTGACATGAAGATATTCATGGAAATATGGGTTATGTGGGTCCAAGGTTCTGAGGAATGAGATTTGGCATCACTGGCCAAGCTGCACAGTCCCTGGAAAAATCCACAGAGTGCAATGAGGACACAGGCAGGACTGTTTAAATCACCAGATGGGAACAAGTCAGGGACAGAAATGAATGCTCACTGAGACTTGTGAGGTGCTTTTGAACATAGCTGTCTGTCTAGTATTTAAAGACACCTCTGTCTCAGGGCAGAAGCTTCATGTTCTTACAACATTATTTGAGGGCTGTTACTAAATCCATATCATATCCAATTTTTCCATTTTACAAGGGGGAAAATAAAGAAAATAACTGTTCAGTTTGGTTACTATTTCTTTCTAACTATATTCCCTTAATGAGGCATTTGCCTGCAACATGGTCTGTTATGTGTTCCGTGTTTTATAAAAGATCTCTTGGGGAAAATAACCCAGGAAACACAATTTTTCAGCACCATCTCCTTTTATTAAGAATAATGAAAAGGAAACAAGAATCATTCTCCCAGTCAAACGCACTTCTGCTGCCTCTTATTGGTATTTTTATGACAACTGGCAGGTAACATAGGCAAGTGCATAGCTGTTCTCACATAGATGTGAGTCCATTTTACGACCCTTTGAAGTCATGCATATTATCAAGGTAAGTGTGTGTACATAGGAATGTAGTGAATGCATACACTTATATATGGCTTATGTCTGGATAAGAGTTGGGGATGGTATAAGACCTTAAAATTCCACAATACACTCATTGGATTCCTTGCCCAGGTAGGCAATTATCCCACAAAATGGGCAGCAATAGCAAAGAAGAATGTTAACCCAGGAGGGAAAAATCAAAACAAAAATGACCTTGCTTATTGGAAATTATTCAGGTTGTTTAAAAAGCTGGGGATCCTTCACAACCACTTTCTTGGATAGCTTTGGCCATAGTCATAGCTGGGTTAATGGCTACAAGCAAGAGGATGCTACCCATGGTGCTAGCCTTGACCTTTATAGATATTTCAGGTGTGGAGATGTGCCTGTTCAAGGATGTTACACAAGATTGAAATGAACCAATGTCAGTCTGGGTCATATATTCTCTACAGCTGGTTATATTGCTTGATAGTTAATGGCTCCATCAGTCATTCTATTGCCTTAGGCAATACCCATCCCTGATGCCTTCTCATTCCCCTGTAGCTGTGTCAGCAAATATTTACTGAGCCATCTTTGTGTTACCAGGAGTTATGTGCAAGAACCTGCTTCCCAGGTTTCAAGGGGCCTCCAGGTTTCCCAAGAGTTCAGTGGTAGGAAGTATGAAGATCTAAAACTGAGTGTTACATCAGCACTCAGGTGGCAGAGGCTGGCCTGTGATGTGGATAGGCCCTGTTTTGAAAACATGAGATGAAACAGTACAAAATATAAAGATCCAAGGTCAGCAAGATCAAGTGCAAATCGTCAACTCTACCTGATCCTAGGCTTTGAGTCTTTACTTTCTTCATTTATAAAACAAGGGCAAAAGTCACAGTCCCTACCTCATGGGGTTGTTGTTTTGAGGTATAAATGCAATTGGCCATGTGTACTGATAATTAGAGTCTGAGTACAAATAAGAGCTTGACCAATGTGAGTTCTTTTAAGTACTGGCTGCTGCTTTGAATGAAAACCGGCTATCAACAATACTTTCCCCACTTCTTGCATGGTTCTTAGTGAGACACATGGCTACTTACAATAGAGATATTGTCTTCAGCCTTCTTTGTGGTTTGATGTGTCTGATGAGTCCATGTGTTTGTTAGTATGTTAGTTACCTTTCTCATTGTTACTACAAAATGTCTGACCAAAGCAACTAGAGAGGTGAAGGTTTTGCTTTGGTTTAATTCAAGGATTCAGTTTATCATTGCATGGAATTCATGGCGGTAGGAATTTGGTATTGTTAGTCACAGGCATCTACAGGCAGGAAACAGAGAGATGAATGCTGCTGTTTTGCTTACTTTCCCCCATTTTATTCAGTCTGGATGTCATCCCATTGAATGGTGGCCCCTCAGATCTCAACTAACTCAGTCCAAAGATCCTTCACAGACATGTTCAGAGGTATTTTTCCCTAGGTAGCTCTACATTCTACCAACTTGTCAATCAATTTTCACCATCATAGTAGGGTTTATTGGTAGAGTTATGGATTTGAATGAGCAAGAAGTTGATTAGGGAGTTGATGAGTGCCTGGATAATCCTTGTTAGAGACTCTGAAGATGAAGGGCTCATTCTGAGGAAGACCTGCTGAGAGGTTGGGTCTGAAGGGTGGAACCCTAGCATCCCACCTTGGATTACTCTGCTATAGTTTGGTTTATGTGAAAGATGCATACAAGTCCACCTTCTTTAACCCTCTGTTATTTCATTCACCATCTAATTCTAACAAAAATCCATACAGAAGTAGACAGTCCAGGGCTGTTGGTGCAGATATTGAGTAAACACAGAAGGTAGTGTTACTCCATCCCCAGTATCAGAGAAGGCTTCTTAAAGCCATGATACCTGCACTGATATTTGAAGGGCAAGACAGAGTTGACCAGTTGCCAGAAATGATTGTGGATGTAAGCATACCTGGAGCATTAGTAGTATTAAGTATGAACCTAAAGACTAATGAATGCTTCTTAGTAAATCTCCATGAGACAGGGGAGTTGTCTAACAGTCACAGAAAAGAAAGGTAAAAGATGGGTGTGAGATCACTGTCTTGCCCAATCTATCTCTCCCTGGCTCCCATAATCTTCCTTTATACAGTTCTGTTATAGTATCTGTGATGTGGCTCTGATTGCTACTTGATGTATCTGACCACTTGACTTCAAGGTCAAGAACTTTGCTTTATTCCTTTCTACGCCTTGATCTTCTGGTTCAGCCTGGCATATGGAATTGTAAACAAATGTTTGCCAAGCAAGTAAACAAACATATAAGTCCATTTGGCCAAAGGGGTTAAAAAAGCCATTTTATTATTGAGCTGAAATCCATTTCGTTACCTTTCACCAATCTAATTCAGCTTCTCACATTTATTGGTACCTGCTATGTTCATGGCTCTATTAAATGAAAAAAAAAAAAAGAGGGCTTATAAAGACAGAGAATCTCCTCTTGCTCCCTAGGGCTTCCCAGACCAGCTAACCCAGTTTATAACACCCCCCCCACCCTTCGCACACCAGGGAAGAAAGAAGAATTTCTGTTTAGTGGCTTCTCACTGATTCTATGCGGGAGTATGGACCTCCTAAGCACCTCAGTTGCATCAGGCCAAGCATAAGGAGGGCTTCAGGTTTTATAGATAAGGAAGAAACATAAGTTGGAATAATACTTCACCAGCTGTGACCTTCAGTGCTCCCATATGTGACAGCTTTTTGTTACTAACCCCATGCTAAGCTACCTGCAGGCTTGCTTTCTATGGCTGCTGTAGGTCTTATGCATGAGTGACATGAACCAGTAATGCTGAGAGTCACCAGCTATTCTTTACATTCCTCAGCCATCAAGTGTGATCTCTGAGACTTGTCTGACTGTTTTCCAGATATATTCAGCAAGACTGAACCACAGTAACCCACAGAGCACACCTACTCATAAGTATGCCCTTATTTCTTTTTCTTCCCTGGAATTGTTACCTGAATCTGTTGCTTGAACTCAAATTTAATCTCAAGATTTGCCTGATGGAGGAGAAAACTAATCTAACATGCACTATCCTGTCCTCATGAAGCTGGTTCTCTACATAACTGTGTGATGCTTAGTTATAGACACTAGAGGGAATTCTCTGCTTTGTAGGTACAGGACATGCAGGAGCCATAAGGGTACACGACACATGACACTTTACACTAAGTGATTTTTAAGGTGAAAGCATGGATTTACTTCAGATCTCTTCTGAGCATTGCAGACAGCTATAAAGCAGAAGATAAAGATAGCTCCATCTAGAGTTGTGTAGAAGCTCCAGATTCCTCTTGGAGAAAAACAGAAAAAGAGGGTTAGAGATAGCTTGCTTTTTTCCCCTTCTTTTTTTTTTTTTTTTGTCCCATTTGAATTCAAGGACTTCCTAGGAAGGAGACGTACATGAGTTATTTCATCTAATCCATGCTTCAGTTCTTTGAGGCTATCCTTGTTCAGTTGAGAGATGAGAAAGTTAGGCTGGGAATGTAGTTCAGTTGATAGAGTTCTTTCCTGGCATAAAGAAGCCATGAGTTCCATCACCAGTATTACATAACCAGTTGTGGTGGCCCACATCTGTGGTCCCAGCACTAGGCAGCTGGAGGCAGGGAGATCAGGAGTTAAGGTCATTCTTGGCTGCATAGTTCAAAGTCAGTTGGGATACTTGAGGCTGTCTCAATAAGACAAAAGCAAGAGGGAAGGAAAGAGAGTAGACTGAGTCCCCTTGGCTGTTTGAACAAAAATGGTACCCTTACACCCACAGGAAGTGACACTATTAGGAAATGTGGCCTTTTTTATATAAGTGTGGCCTTGTTGGAGAAAGTATGTCATTGGGAGGTGGTCTGGGAGGTTTCAGAACTTAAGCCAAGCCTAGGGCTCACTCTCACTTACTGCTGCTTACTGATACAAATATAGAACTCTCAGCTACCTCTCTAGAGCCTTGTCTGACTTCGTGCCACCAAGCTTCCCACCACAATGACAATTGACTAAATCTCTGAACTATAAGCCAGCTCCAGTTAACTATTTTTCTTTATAAGAGTTGCTGTGGTCATAGTGTCTCTTCATAGCAATAGAAACCCTAACTAAGGTAGCTTCCTTGACTAAGAGCACATAACTTGGTAGGATAGGGTTGGGGTTCAACCCAGGTGCACCTCGCAGTACCCTGAAAAACAGTCTTCACTGTTGTTTTCACTCAGCTTTAGAGATGAATTCAATGTCCCCATTTTCCTCATGGAGCTTAGTAATCAAGGTGATGACAGTTGTATATAATACAACTGGCTTACAGTCACCTACTCTCAGTCTTCTGTATCAGGCTATGAGTCAGGTGGGATGCCCTGAAGATCACAGTGGGCAGCATCCACCAAGCACAAGTCTATGCAAGCTGGAAGACTCAAGGGCAGAAAAGTTGTAGCTGTACCATTTTATAAAGAGGAAATGAGCTTGGCTACTATTCTTGGCTCCACCAATCAGAGTAGTGTACTTTGGATAATGCATTTGCCTTTTCAATGCTTCATTTTTTCCCTCCATGAAATGGGAATAATAATAAATACTAACAACAATAATAACTCCCTTCAACAAATATGAATTTTGCATTGAAATAATATGAACTTGGCATGAGCTATAGCTTCAGCTTGCCTACTGCATAGTGGAGACAGTCACTGAATTGGGCTGACAAGCACAATTCCATTTCACCCTCTTGAGTCAGTGAGATTGACTGACTCAATCCATTTTGCAAAAGAAGGTTGAGGTCAGGAGAGTTTGTAATTTGCTCAGAGTCACAGCTGGAGGGCAGAGCTGAGCAGTCTGACTCTGAAGGTGGGGGTCTAGTCTTCTTAGCAATTAGTTTCTAATTGTTCTCACTTGACCCAGTATAAACTTTGAGCTTGATTCACTGAAGCCCATGCTTGTCCCTTTACTCTATGTGTCCACACCAAGGTAGCCCAGTGTTCTACTTGTATTTCTGTGACAAAAAAGAAAAAACCTAAGAGGCAAACATGGAGAAAGGGTCTATTTTATCTCACATCAACTAAGATAATCAGGACAGTTCTGCCAGAGATGTATACATAGGATGGACCTGATATAGACAGTCAGTGAGACTCCATGGTGATTCTAGGTAGTGTCAAGGTGATAATTAAGACTAACCAACCATGCTGGAGACATGGCTGAGTGGATAAGAGCTCTTGCTGCTCATGCAGAGGATTGAAGTTTGGTTTCCAGCATCCACACTGGACAGCTCATAACTGCCTAACTCCAGCTCCAAGAGATCTGATGCCCTCTTCTGGACTTCTCAGGCACCTGCACACATGTGATATATACTTACACAGCTACACCACATATACATATAAATTTATAAATCAAAAAAATCTTTAAGACTAACTATTGTATCCAGCAATATTTAATTTTTTTCTTTTGTGTGTACATGTATATATGAAAGTACATGTGTTTGTGTCAGTATGGAAGTGTCTGTGTGTGTGTGTTTGTAGGTCAGCGGACACCTTTGAGTGTTGTTCCTCAGGAGTGGCTCAAATTTTTTTCTTTGAGTCTCTCCCTGGCGTGATTCACCAATTAATGGACCCACACGTGTCCCCTCATCAGCATTGGGATTGCAAGCCTGTGCCACTTTTCCCTTCATTTTTCAGTGAGTACTTGGAGTCAGACTTATGTTCTCATTCTTGTAAGGTGAGCACTTCACTGAATGAGCTATCTCTCCAACCCCTTGGCCAATTTTCTAATCCACAGCTCCTATAGCAGATTGCTTCTCTTCCTGCCAATGTGGGCCAGTAACATAACTGGCCAGGACTGGAACTGAGGTTTCTCCATCCCAAGTCCCAGACAGCACAATCTGCTCTTTATTCCCATTTCTGCTCTTTTGTAGAGACCCCACTGCTCTCCACAGAGTGCCTATCAGTGGACTCACTCACCCACGTCCTAGACTCATCTACCGAGCACTTAGAAATGCACCCATCTTTTTCAACATTGGGCCCTGATGTAATATTAAGACTGTAATTTATACACTTGGCTCCTGAGCTCCTGGCTGTTTCAGAGGCATTGATCACCCTGAGCCCTCATACATGATTCAGGCTTCCTCCTCCAACTCCTCTGCCAGCTATTGATTGCAATGACATTATTTATCAATTACGAAAGGTTTATTCCTCACTCGCTCCTGCACAAAAGAATCCGCACATTTATTTTACAGCATGATTTATTGACACGTCACCATGCATTACATGGAAAATTGAATTTTTGGAGGCTGGAGAACCTTAGGAAATTTCACAGGTTCAATTAGACAGAAGAACATCAAGGAGTTTAATGATACAATTTTTCATCCATTTGTGGAAGCACTGGTAGAGGTGGAGCCTGAGGCCAGGTCAGAGCCTCCAAACTGTTCCTCAGCTCTGCTGTTCACCTGTGGATGAAGTCTTTACCGCTAAACAATGCCTTGTAGACTTGGCTCTCTGCTTTTATTTATGACTCCTGAGGTCAGAATATTTCTTTAAGCTGTGTTCGCCCTTTATCCCTAGAGCAATAAACTTTTCCCTAGGCTGTCGGAGAATTAGACAGATCATTTCTTGAGCTACCATATAAAGAAAGGGCTTCCTGCACTGGAGGATGCGCTTGAGAAAAGTAATGTGCAAAGTCACTTCACAACATCTCTCTCCCTCGCAGACCATGGCTTCCCTGTGAACTTCTAGAAGCCTTTCTTATACTCACCTGGCTGGATCAGGCTCTTCACTGTATGTTCTTACAGCACATGGCACAATGTATGTGTGGACTGCTTTGAATGTCATATTACTGCCACTTTTCCTTTAGGAAACTCTTCAAGGGACTCTTCAAGGGTAGTGCACAGGGATATTCACTATAGGCTTGGCATCAGTTTCACCTCTTGGAACTTTCTAGTCTACTTCTGGGAATTTTGATGTTGAGAATCCCTTTGTCTCTAGGGCTCTGGGCTAGAAATGTCCAGTGAGGGAAATCTGTAGCTTTAGCTGGTGATACTTTTCATGGAAGTCACAGGTGATGGCTCTCCACTCTGTACCATGAAGTCTACTTTGGTATCTTTTGCGGTAACTACATTTTCCAGTTTATTGCATTTCCCATGAATTATGGTTCTTTTACTTATTCCAGCATTTAAAGTGAAGATTCTCTGATTCTCCAGCTCCTTTTTTCCCTGCATTTCCTTTCTTCCTACCTCCCCTTGTATGTGTGAGTTCCACTTCCCACATTAATTCTTTGCTTCAACCTTACTTTTGGTAGATTTGTATTTTTAACAGGACAATCAGACTGATGCCTCAATAGAAATGCCTCTTTTGATTTCCTCTTATACCTAAGGACAAGGATATAGTAGTGGCATGTCTAATCAATATGCCCAACTTAATAAATGAAGGCTTTCCCAGGTTTCTGGCAGGTTAATTTGTACTTTCTCTTGAAAGCCTACCTCCTCCAAGAAGCCTCCTTTCATTCCCAGTGTCAGCCAAGGATGTTTTGCTCCTGAAATCAGAGTAGTCATAGCACCGTAGACAGCTTGAATTATGAACACTTTAGAGCTGAAGATGACTCTCAGTGGTTCTGATTTCTCCACTCTGGAGTAACTGGTACTTTAGGGGCCCTTAACAGAGGTTTATGGGTAAAGATGAATTATTTTCTTGCCTACCTTTCACTGTTGAGCACAAAACATAACATGAGCTTTTATACCCTTTCATATCTTACCTCTTAGTGGACCTACACAATAAACCCATAGGCTGGGAAGATGATTCTCTGTGAAGATGCTACACTACATTAAGATTGTCACCCATCTGACAAGGGACACAGTCTGTGTTAGACATAGTGGCCCTTTCTTGTCACATATTCAAACCAGATAGACTTGTGAGCAAGGACTAGAAAACTAAAAAGGAGGAACAATCATAAAATACCGGTTTGGTTCTAATATAGTGATAATCAGGCCAATTAGCAAAGAAGCAAGTGGCTTCAATGATTGGCATATGGCATAAGTCAGCATTAAAATTAGTATCCCAGATGTTAAAAAATGTCAGGTCATTTGGATCACTAGAACCACCATTTATTCAATCAACTCCCTGTTTTGAAAAATGGGCTAGAGATTAATTTATATCACTTTGTGGCTGTGATA
The DNA here is from genome assembly GCF_907164565.1 of Psammomys obesus. NCBI lineage: Eukaryota > Metazoa > Chordata > Mammalia > Rodentia > Muridae > Psammomys > Psammomys obesus. Next base: position 687,782 of record NW_026590490.1, read on the forward strand.
AAGACACACACCACTTGCTGAGGGCGTGCTCTAAGGAGCAGATTTATTCCCCAAAGGCTCACCTTGAGGCAAATTTCTCTAAAGTGAATTAGATTTTTCTCTTTGCTTTACATGATTAAATTAAAGATGTATTCTCATGAGAAAAGTTGACCAATAAATGGAGGGTTGGAGAATATTTGCTAGAGGTTACTAGATCCATTGCCATCATCACATGTATGTGGAGTTATTGTTTTTGGTCACTGTTTACTTGCTTTGTAGTGTATTCTTTGCAATTCATAAGACACTTTCTTTCCCCAACTTTATAAGTAGGGAGAGTCGACTGTAAGGAAAGGCTGATGTTTATTCAGTCTTTATTCTGAACTGGTGACCAAAAGAGGCATTTTCAAATTCTTACAATCACCTCTGGAAAGCAGAGAATTTGAGGTTCTAAAATATAAAGTCACTTTTTTCAGGGACCTGGACCTGGGTCTATCAATTTCAAAGATTGTGCTGAAAGAGGTTCTTTGTGAAAGGGCCGAGGGCAGGGCTCATTTAGTAAAGTGTTTGCTTTGTAAACATGAGGACCTGCATTTGATCCCATAACCCACGTAAAATGGCCAGGTTACACATACTTGCAATTTTGGTGAATCTCAAATTTGAAGGTGTATTGGCCAGAGAGCCTAGCATAATATGTTAGCTTCACGCTAAAGAGATCCATCTCCCCCTTACCTGAAGAATGGATACAGAAATTGTGGTACATCTACACAATTGGATATTACTCAGCAATGAAAAACAAGGAAATCATGAAATTTGCAGGTAAATGGTGGGAACTGGAAAGGATCATCCTGAGTGAGCTGTCCCAGAAACAGAAAGACACACACAGTATATACTCACTCATATAGACTTATAATATAAGATGAACCTACTAAAATCTGTACACCTAAAGAAACTAATCAAGAGGGAGGACTCTGACTAAAACGCTCAATCCCCATCCTGAAAGGCAAAGAGGATGGACACTAGAAGAAGAAGAAAACAGGAAACAAGTTAGGAACCTGCCACAGAGGCCCTCTAAAAGGCTCTGCCCTGCAGACTATCAAAGCAGATGCTGAGACTTATGGCCAACTGTTGGGTAGAGTGCATGGAATCTTATGAAAGAAGTGGGAAATAGTAAGATCTGGAGAGGACAGGAACCCCACAAGGACAGCAACAGAACCAGAAAATTTGAACACAGGGGTCTTCCCAGAGACTCATACTCCAACTAAGTACCATGCATGGAGATAACCTAGAACCCCTGCACAGATGTAGCCCATGGCAGTTCATTGTCCAAGTGGATTACATAGTAATGGGAAGAGGGACTGCCTCTGACAAAATCTGATTGCCCTGCTCTTTGATCACCTCCCCCTGAGGGGGGAGCAGCCTTACCAGGCCTCAGAAGATGACAATGCAGCTACTCCTGATGAGATTTGATAGACTAAGATCAGAAGGAAGGAGAGGGGAACCTCCCCTATCATGGGGAGGGGCACGCATGAAGAAGGGGGAGGGAAGGTGGGATTAGGAGGGGAGGAGGGAGGGGTTTATGGGGGATACAAAGTGAATAAAGTGTAATTAATAAAAGTTTTTTTAAAAAGCTACAAGATAGCCTGTGTAACAGAAGGAAAAAAAGAGAGAGAGATCCATCTCACAGCAGGTGGTAGTCTTTTGAAGGTGAGACACAAGGGTGCCCCATGTACACACATGTGCACACACACACGTAGACATTGTTGTAGAAACAGGGCTTTTGAGTAAAACTGCCACCATCATTATGAAGTCAACTGTGTCTACTTAAAAGAAGTAACTGGATCAGGTTTTTTGACTGGTGACATTCCCTTTCAACAAGAGGCCATAGAAAGGTCTTTTGGCCCTTATCTGAGATCCCAGCTGATCCTCCCAGTCATTTTATGCAATCCTTCCCAACTGTGTGTGACCTTGAGTCTCTGAAGATGCTAAAGTATAAGAGCTAGGAAAGATTAGCTAAAAGGGGTTCCATTTATGCAAACATGGAAAAACCATCAACCATCCTGGGTGAAGACTTTCCAATGCTCCTCCTGCCTTTCACTTATGCTGTATAGCTAAGCTCAAGAAAGTAATTGATTCTCAGGAGTGAAGTCAGGTGCAAATGAACTTTACTTTGTTGTTGGGAAGTTATGAGGAAGGAATAGATGTGATTTATATGTTCCCAGGGAACACACACACATGCATGCACACACACACACACACATATGGGGGATTGAGTAGCTAGAGTGTTTGTTTAATGGCTGGTATTTAAACTGAGAGACAGTTCAGGTTAAAGAATACTGTTTGCAAACATTAAAAATTCCATAAAAATCAAATTTATGCAGCCAATACACAGAGTGGCACCAAATCAAGTACACAAATAGGAGCTGAGCTGCATCATTACAAACTCCTGACTGAGAACAAAGCTGCAGCCATTTAGAGGCAATTTTCATATAAATATCGATTATCTTAATGCTTCTCCCATGATTCAAATTAAAGACAATTTTTGAAAATGAAGTAAGTCCTTGAGGAACCTGAGTTTCGGTGTTCAAGCTCAGGTAGAAATTTCTGAACCTATTACTCATGATAAACATATTAGAATAAAATCCTATTCTGTAGGTGGGACACCAGGTTCCACAAAAAAGTGACCTTTCTAAAATTAAGGTAACAACTGACAAACCTGACATTGGTTCTACCATTTTCACTATGAATTCGGTAGTCTTTCCAATGAAACAAAGTTTTATTTAGTGGCTAATATATGCTGGTCATTGTCCTAGATCCAGGAAGTATAATTGCTACTCAGTGATGTAACAGGAGTATTTTAAACACAGAACTCTATCCTCGCCATCAGATTTCCAACTGCCACAAATGATTTCAGATTTTATTATGAGCCACCAACTGGAAGAAAGTCTTTAACTGACAGCCATTTAGGAAGCTTGAGAAGGAAGAAAGAAGAGCTAGTAGCAGGGATGCTGGTTGGATATCTTGATAAATCCAGTGAGAGATGAGAACCCTAGTCCAGGAATCACAATTGAGGTGGACCCCAGAGTATTCTCAAATTCAACTTGATGGGACTCAGTGATTTTTTTTTTTCAGTGTCTGGAGAGTGAAAGACTGGGGTGAGTACCTGTATGTTCAAGTTTTGATCTAGTTTGGAAATAAAGCAAAGGCTAAGTAATATAGAAACCAAGATATCCCTAGCTGATAAAGCCTTAGCTGAGTCTAGGGAATGTGGTTTGCTTCCCAGGCCAGCAGGAAACCTAATACTGAGACTTTGAACCAGGGAGATCTCTCTACTTCACAGTGGTAGATGGAGGACCTAGTCCCGGTAGGTGCTTTATTCCAAGATTGGAAGATGAGTCTGGACTACACACTTCTTTTGTTTTGGGAGGCAGTAGCAAACAAGGGAAGGAAAGTTGACAGAATGTTACTCTTTTGGGATTTCTTCTCATGGTATCAAATATCAGAGGAGGTAAAAGCGTGGGTTTCTTGTGGTGTTTGTTTAAAAGACAATGTGAGGGTAGAGATGATGGTGACAAAAGTTGACTTTTGTTTGGAGTCGCTGAGGTTATTAAGATTTGTGCCCTGTCTGGATAGATGAATCAGTTTTAAGAACATGCACTGCCCTTCCAGAGGACCTAACCCTCATCAGACAACTTACAACAGCTTGTAACCCCAGAAGGGATGCTACTTTCCCTTCTGGCCTCCACGAGTAACTACAGTCATGTGTACACACCCCCTAAATACTTACAACATAATTTAAAAGTAAAAATAAATCTTAGAAAAGGAAGCATGCAGTGTACAGGCCAGTGATCAGGAGGCATGGGTAAAGAAGCTGTTAGCATAGTTAAAACCGTGGTCTTGAAAGAGGGTAACCAGGTTGAGCAACAGCAATGTTGAAGAAGAAAGGAAGGCACAGGGCAGAAAGGAAAGGAAGAGGAAAGCCGATGAGGAAGGAGAAAAAGAAAATGTGGACAGGAACTAAAAGGAATACAGGAGCACATAGGACCAACAATGGAAGGAAAAGAACATTTTAAGATGGAAAGAGTAAACAGAAATCCCAGAAATTGAAGGTTTTGAATTTGTTAGCATCTATCTATGTCATCTTGAGCTAGGTACTTAATAAATGGTAGCTGTGATGGTGCAGATGACTATGATAAAGAAAAATATGGAAAGAGATGTTTGTGAGAAAGAGATCAAGTTATACAATGTAAAAAAAATAATAATTTACTGTTATTCTCTCTATTTTGGAGAACAAGACTAATGCTAAGGAGACAATTAGATTTTCTTCCCATGACTTTACATTATACTCCCCTAATCACTTGTTTTAATAAGAAGGCTAAAAAAAATGCAAACTAATATTGCAGACATGAAGGCAGATGCATATGCAAGGAACTTATTAAAACTGCCTTGATTTTAATAAATTTAACACCAGGTAGCAATCTCTCAATGTCGCCTCTTCCCAATTTGCATGCGTAACTGGCATCTCGTTAAAACATCATTAAGAAATTGAAAACCAGGAAGACATAAACAGACATAGAGCAGAAATAGAGGGGGCTGAGTGAGGGAGCTGTGGCTAGTAGGAGAGCAGACGCTTCTGGAGAAAGCTCAGCAAGAAACCCTAACTTGGTTATCCAAACTCAATCTGATTAACAGGTAGTGTGAATCTGAGTTTCTAAAGATGCTGAGTACAAATTGGCTATTATGGGGCTGTTGTGGACTTGTCATTTTCCTGGGATGATTGGAATTGTGATACAAGCTACTGTCATTTTTCTTCGGTTGGACTATCATTCACCATTCAGGAGAGCTGTTTCATTTAAAGGGCTAACACAAAAGAACTAGCCCTGTGAAAACTGGGCTCTTAAGCTTTATTTTTTATTTCATGGCTTTCTTCCTTGCTCTTTTAATTTGTATAAATCTGTGCATTTAATACTATAAAAATAATGTATAATCACCAAGGGATTTTTCTTCACTATTTGTAAAACTATATTCAAACTATTCTTTTGTGTAGGTGTGTGTGTCTGTGTGTGTGTGCGCAAATGATTGTGCACATGTGTGTGCCCCAAGCTCAGACCTGGGTATAGTTCCTTAGGAGTGGTTCATCTCAGTTATTAACATAAGCTCTTTCCGGGTAGGCTACACTGTCTGCAATAAGCATTCTGACATCTAAGATAGTTTTTCATCTATCCCTAATAGATTTGATAGTGTTCTGTATATCAAAGAGACAGAAATTGCTGTATGAAGGTGGGGTATGTTTGTGCATTTTTTTTTTGTTTACTTGGGCTATTAAAAAATTCAACATCTCATTTTGTGCTGAATCAAAGCTTATATTTTGTTTACAGTAGAGTCTAATTTGGGAGGGGAGGTTTGTTCCACACAGACTTTTTCAATTTGTGCCTCTATTCTTCTCTATGCTACAGATTTTACCTCATTCACCCAGAAGACGCAATGATAGAGAAGACTCAGCATTCATTCTTCATTGGCTGCACAAGATGGTGGTATACACATCTCTTTTGTCCATGTTGTATTAGTGAGGCATAAGCATAAGATGCCTTAAAGATACAAAGGGAGTTGAGGAATATGCTCCTCAGTGAACTTTCAGAAAGAGAACACAGGGATTGGTGAGAGCGTTCCTAGTTCTGCTCTATGTGAAACTGCAATGAGCAGAGGTTTCAGTTAACCTAGGAAGTCCTAATTGGAAAGTCTTGAGTCATCCTTATATCTTATAGGACATTTAAAGTCTTTTAAAGCTTGGGATGTCATCTCCGAACTCCAAAGACCAACCCCTAAGAGAAGGAAGAAAATTACTACCGCTGACAGCCTACAAGTGACAGGAGTTGGAAATGCAACTCAGTGGGAGACAACTTATCTAGCATGCCTGAGGCTCTAGACTCCATTCCAGAGCAACAGTAAATAAATAGGTAGATAAACAAATGAAATGTCTGTCATTAACTAGGTGTCCTGGAAAGTGGGCACTTGCTGGAGAGAACATGATCCTGTACCTGACCTGAAAGAGATGACATTCTCAACAGACACTTGGGCCACATTAAATAAATCTCCTTCTGTAGTTTGCTATTACTTGTTGACTGGCTTATTAAAGATGGGTGGCTAAACATGGTTTACTGGGGCTGTAAGGGCCCAGAGCTTTGACCTTCAACTCCAGTAGTAGTCTTTACTGTACACATAGTTATATTGACTGAATTGCTAGGGAAACCATTTTTCTTTGGTATCACGGAATGCTAGGGGATAGAAACTATGCTACCCTGACACCGGATTTAAAAAGACAGTTGCCAGTGAACAAACTGTAGCATGAAGAAGAGCTGTATATGTGCAACAAGAGACCATTCCCTGTGGCTGTAGGCAACATGGTCCTGGGCAACCTTGGTCTCCTCCACTGTTAGATCAAGACATAATTTTGCCCAGTCAGCAGCATAGCTGCAAAGCATGGGGAGTAATATCTGTGAAGAGCTAAAAACAAAACAAACAAACAAAAAAGACCAGTAAGTTCTAGTGTTCAACAAAACTTCACGGAAACAGCAGTGTTCCTGGGGTAGAGTGGGTAAGGTCTATAGGGTACATATATGAAGGTGAGTATAGGTAACTATATCTTTAGTTGGGGACAATGGGAACAGTGGTGTGGAGGAGGACATGTGTAGCCTGCTACATTGGGAAAGTACACTGGGAAAATTCTTTCATGGGCCCCAGTCTATAGCACAGAGACTCCCTACCTCTTGTGGTTTCTCGGGTCCCTCTCAAGATAAAAATTTTGGATCCAAGCTAGTTGCTTTGGACACATGTGTCATGATTCTATACTTTGCATGGGCACCTTGTCAGGACAGCTCAACTTCTGAGGAAAATTTATTCACTGTGTCAGGACTGTTACTTGCTGGGAGACTTTGAAAAATTGGCTTAATTGGTTCTCATTCTTGTTCACTGTCTCTGGCTCTCTCTCTCTCCCCTTGCCTTACAGAATAGACCCTGTGGCATGTTATTTGACGTAAAGATTGTCATATACAAGGCAGATAACTCTGTCTGTCTGGATTAGAATCTTTTGAACTCAGATCCTGTGAGTATGAGAACTAGTTAGACCAAGCAGCTTTACTGTTTGCATCTAGTTGATGGCAATAAGGATCTTATCCAGTGTTTCTGTACATGTTCATGTGGTTTCTCTGGAAGGACATGTAGCATCCCATAATACATAGAATCAGAGCAAGGCTCAGACTTCTGCTTCAAATCAAGTAGATACATGCTGTCTATTTCCCAGGCCAAATGCTACAAGATAGAGATTTTCATTCCAACTTTTATTAATAAGGAATCTGAAGTAGAGAGAAGTGATTCAGAGGAAGTCAATAGTGAATAAGAGAGACAAAGCTGAAATTTGACATCATGTCTTTCTACTGTACCAAATCAACACCAGGGAGAGTGTATACTCTGAGTACTAACGGATGAGCAGCTTACATTCACTGCATACTTGCTCAGTGCTTAGCTTGTGTCAGTGCTTAACACATTTAAAGTTTCCCTTCAGTCTCATAACTCTTCAGGAGACTAGAATGATTGCTGCTATTGTCATTTTGCAGATGCAACAACTGAGGCCAGATCATTTGAATTGAGTAACTTGCCCAAGGTATTCCATAGGCAAGAAATGGAGACCAGCCTTTGTCCCTGGCATTACTGGCTCTGGCTTCCTTCTGCTTCTATAAACCTGCCCTGAATTGCCCAATAAATGGTGACCTTGTGTCATTAAATTTAATTATATAATTACAAAAGTGTGTGTGTGTGTGTGTGTGTGTGTGTGTGTGTGCGTGCGCGCGCGCGCCATAGGAAACCTCCATCGTCATCCTCAGAGACAGGATCTTTTCTTGAGTGGCACTTACCAACTAGGCTAGACTAGCTTGCCAACCTCCCTAGAGATGGAGTTACAAGCATGTGCCACCATACCCAAAAATTTTTCATGTCTTATAAGGACTGAATTCAGGTCTCCATGTTTGCAAGGTAAGCACCTTCAACTTAGCTATGCCCTGTACAGTTTATATTTGTATAATTTTACACATACTTTTTTTTTCTGCCACTTACATAGGGTAGGAGAACTGATCTTCAGTAGGCATTTGTTTTTGTATATTCTTCATATGTGACCTCTGTTAACATTCACAGTATCCACCAGCATGGGAACTCCTGCTATGTCAATCCACAGAATATTAAACCAAGGCAGAGAAACAGAGGAACATGACCCAGGTCACATGGTATGATGTTTCATTTTGTGTCAAGTTGACTGAGTTAGGAGTACTCAGATGATTGGCAAAATTATTTCTGTGTATAGTGCTCACAGAGAATGGGCCAGGAATGGGAGAATTCACTCTCTTCTTGAGCTGGGATGCATGCTTTCAGCTGGAGTGTTGGGCTTTCAGAATCTAGGACTTACACCGTTGGTTCCTGGTTCCCAGACCTTTGGACTCATATCCATTTCTACCACTGGCTTCCCTTGTTCTCTGGCTGGCTGGTGACAAATGGTGGGGCTTCTTGCTTCTATAATTACACGAGCAACAAGTATTTGATGTATTTATAAATGGATACATTTGAACAGAATGTAAGATGTGTGATTTAAAATGACATGATATACAATCCCAACAAATTTATGGTGCTACATCCTAATAACTTATCATACATTGAAAATAAATTTATTTAACTCCCCCAGCTTAATAATCACTCAGCTTAGGAATACTTCCATTAACTTATAGTTGGGTAAAATCATCTAATACAAGACCCATTTACAATAAATTATTGAGAATATTATATAATTTATTTAACAATGAAAATGGAGAACAGTGGTCATATGGGGAAGCTGACACCATCATAAATGTATGAGGGGCCAGTGAGGGGATCATCAGATAAAGGTGGTTACTGTCAACCTGATGACCTGAATTTAATCCTTGGGATCAACATGGTAGAAGGAAACAGAACTACTGTAACTTGTTCTTTGACTCCCATGTGTAAGTCATAATATACACTGCCCTTCCCAGTGAATAAACAAATGTAACAAAGAGAAAATTACATCCAGCTATTGCAAAGCATGGACATTGCGTGTTATATATTGTTTTGTTTTTTTCCCCCATGGAAACTTAAATTCAGGGCAAGAGTTCAAGTTTAGATGTACCTGCCATCAAGGATACTTTGCAGGTGTACTGCTGCTCTTTATTTGCCACACGTGTCCATGACTTATTTCATCATTGGCCTTCAATATACGTTAAAGATCTATGGTTGGGTAAAATCATCCAACATAGGCCTATTTACAATAAGCTATTGAGAACATTATGTAATTTATTTAACAATGAAAGTGAAGAGCAGCGGTTACATGAGGAAGTTGACATGTACAATGTACATATAAAACCAATTGTACATTGGTACAAGACCATTAAACATGTTGACTGAAGCAATGGATGGATACAAATTTTGTATCAAGGAGACTCCAGGATTTTGGTTGCAGGGGCTACCTATCTCCTTGTTTATATCACTTCCACTAAGAGACATCCACCCCTCCCAAGAAATCAATCCAGGATATTCTTTAAATCATGGTATTCATTCTGGCAGATACTGGCTTAGAATCTGTAAGTAACTTCATTCACCCACAACAAAGAAAGTGTGGGGCTTACTAAGTGTCACCCAGCGAAGGGTAGTCCTATGATCAGATTTCAAGCCTCCAGTGTCAAAATCTGTTCCACTGCTGCACTTGAGGTGGTGGTTTGTAAAGTGAAGGAGTTGGCTGGTAGAAAAAAAGCATATGGGCTGTCTTACAAACTGTAATTGTAAAAGGTTGTAGGTAACTTGGCTGGTCTCCAAAAACTATTTTTTTTCTTTAATAAACTTGAAAGATGCTAGCAAAGCCCTCTTAAAAAGCCTGCAAAAAATGACAGAGGAAAATTATACAGCTGGAACTGAAGAAGTTTTCATGTTTTAGGTGACATTAAAAAAGCAAAGTCTGAAATAACAAGATATTGTAAGTGGAAGATAATATACAAGTGCAGGGAAGACACAGGATGCTGAGCTTCAAACCCAGAGGCAGACCTGTCAAGCCTGAGCTGTCTCATTGTCAGCTGGGCTGCTGGAGGGTTGTTGGTACCCAGGTCCTGAAAGTCTGCAGGGTAGCCTACAGGTCCTGAAAGTGTGAGGTGCACTGTTAGAACATCTGAGGGTTTGATCAGGTATTCCTCCAGAGCCCATTCCAGTTCCAGCCCATTATTTAGAATCCAGGCTACAATGATCGTTTGTTGGTTTGCGTGTCCACAGTACCATGCTGTGAGCTATTTTCTCATTGAATTCATTCCTCAGTTACTCATTCTGCTCTTTAGGAGTGAGAGTAGTGTCCAGAGCCTCTTTGTCTGATGTGGGGAACACCACAGCTTGCCCCTGGGGATCAGTGTTTCTGGAGCTTGTGTGTGTGTGTGTGTGTGTTTGTGTGTTGTGCCTTATGTTTCAGACATATGGTCATATTCTCAGTGTCCTTGTGGTACTGATGTCTGATGTTCTGCTTCTGCTGTCAGCTCACTTTTTGTTTTTTTTTTTTTTTTATCTGCATATTTTCATTTCAAGGTACAGATCTTAGGCTCACTCCTTGATTTTTTTCAGATTCACTCTTGTACCATAGTGGATTATCCAGAGAGTTTGTAGCCACTGAGGTGGCTGTCAGTGCCGGGAGAAGGGATGACAGCCTCTTTGTTCTGAACACACTTTGGCTTCTTCATTGGTGGTTCCCATTGACAAGTATATCTTGAAGGATATCTGGAACTCCCACCAATTGCCTGTATATTTTTTTTCCCTTCTCGTTTCCAACAACCAGTTAGTTAGCTACACTGTACACAGCTTCACTAGTTAACTAATCATGTAGCCAAACACCCAACAAACTTACCAGTATCCAGTTAACCAACCAGTCAGCTAACAAATCAACCACTAACCAATCAACTTACCAGCGTGTTAAACAACGGAAAGCCTATCTGTTTACTACTACTATTAACATTATTATTCATCTCTCCCCCAACATGCATGGTAGATAAAATTCATAGGTGAAGAAAAGAAAGATGGGAAGAGGTGAAGGAAAGAGAGGGTGAAGAAAAAAGAAAAAGAAATATCAGGCTATTACTAATAGCCATGAGCTCCAGCTCTGCCTCTGGGCTCCACCCAAGTAGATCATTTGCTGAAGACCCTGTGTAGAGGGCACACTCAAGATGTCCATCTTCAAATCAGCACCGATGCCTTTAATTCCTTTCAATGACCCTACAATGGATGGGAGTTTATCATTCTGTTTCAGTATGAGGAGACTGAAGCTGGCAGGAGAGGTCCTAAGTGCAAGGTCACACAGTTGGTCAGGAATGGAATTGGGTCAGGTTGACCAACACTCAATCATCTAAAAGGTCAGAACTCCCTTTTACCCTCAATGCCTTGCACCAACTGCACATGTTTTAAAACTTAAAAACTTAACTTGTTTTTAAGTTTGCTAAATGAGCATCAGCTAATTCCCTCCTAGAGATTGTGCATTTTTATCTGTATCCATAACCCTGGGTTCAGGAGGGTGGCTTGTATGTGGAATAAGCTAGAATTTTCAAGCATCGTTCTGGGATTTCTAGTATCCTGATTTTGACATTGCCATTTCATACCAGTCTCCTGCATATAGAAACCACTAATACAGGTACACAAGAGTTGATCCCTCCTACATGGTGATGGGTGTTCGCAATGGTGGATTTCACAATAGGACTTTTTATTTATTTTTACAAATTATTCATTGTATATCCCAATTGTAGCCCCCTTCCTCAACTCCTCCCAGAACCACCCTCCCTCCTTCCCCTCATCCCCTTCTGCTAATCTACTGAAAGGGGGAGTTCTCCTCCCCTGCCATCTGCCCCTAGCTTATCAAGTCTCATCAGTACTGCCTGGATCCTCTTTCTCTGTGACCTGGGAAGGCCATATCCCCAGAGGGGTGATCAAATAGTAGGCAACAGAGTTCATGAGAAAGGCCCTGCTTTTCTTACTCAGAGACCCACATGGAGACTGAGCTGTCTATCTTCTGCATCTAAGCAGGGGCAGAAGCATGCATGGTCAGCTCTGCTGCCTAGGAGAGACCTTACAGAGCGCACAGTCCCAGAGCAGGGTGCAGAGGATTGGCTAGGAGTTTACCACCTGGGCAAGTCTGTGGAGAAGAAAAGGACATTCCAGACAGATGCTGCTTCATGATATTGCTTTAATAGAGATCTCCACAGGCTAGGAGGGGCCGGTTTTCAAGTGGGGAAGGAGAGTAGTATAAATTGGGATCTAATATATTATCAGCTCTTGAAAAGCCTTGAGTGTCATGGCTTAGACTGAAGGCTCAGGGTTGCCACAGGAGGCTCAAAGCAGGGTAGCCACTTTAAGCAGGGTTCCAGGGCCGTTGTGGGTGCCACACACAGATACCAGCACGCACCTTGCCTTTCTCTGCCACATTCATCTTCTTTTCAGGAACAGATACTGGAGGTTTAATGAACTCATTACTCATTCTACTGTCAGATGAGTCCATTTGTGGCAGGAGCCGGGTGGAGGGCTCCATTCAGTTGAGGCCATGCTGCTGCATTCTCATCAGCAGCCTTGTCTGGCAGAAGCTACCCAACCTGTTCTGCAGAGCCCTCACCTCCCCCAGCAACCCCAGTGCCACACTTTGCTGTCTCCTGAATTTGCCAACATCCATTTCAGGGGCCTTGATTGGAATTTTGTCTGTTTGGAACTTATTACCATCTGTCTCCTGAGCCATTGTCTAGGTTGGTACCTCTTTATCTCTGAACTTGCTCCTGGGAATAGGTGCTTTGGTCTGTAAGCTGGAGAAAATCCATCTGTCCTTTTGCACCTCTACTTGTGCCTAGGACAGTCATCAGTCTTTGTTCCTTTTTCACATATTGTACTTTCTGATGCTCTCACTCTATATATCTATCTATCTCTTTATCTCTCTATCTCTCTCTAGCACCAGGACATTGCTGAAATAGGTGCTTCACTGGAGCTTGCTGACCAGTCAGACTAGCCCACTCAGGGAGCTTCAGGTTCAATAAATGAACCTGTGTCAAAGCACAAAGATGATGGTCAACACTGAACTACAGCCTCCACAGACACATGCACATGCATCCATACACAAGTGCATACAACACAAGCACACACACACACAATGTACACAAATATATTACTAGTCATAGGTTTGTTATATGGACCCACAATCAGCTGTTATGTCATAGTCCTTCTTATTGGCTTTGTCCTAGAAAAAAAAATTAGCTAACCAACCTAAAGGTAGATTAGAGGTACCAGGCTCTTAAGACTGGATCATAAACTCTCTCTTTCTGCCTCCTTTGACCTCCCTTTCCTCTTTATTGTCTCTTCGCTTGGTTATTTTCACATATTTTTACAGTGAAATAAAAAAAAAATATTCTTTCATGGTATGTACTATATTTGAATTTCTAAATCAATCTAGCCACTGGTCTTTTATTCTGCTCTTTAAACCAACTGGAGAATTTCCCTGACCAATGCCTTTGTTCCTGCTGCATGCTCTTCTCAACTGCTTCACTTCTAGCTCTTATTGGTCTGTCTTTTTCTTATTAATAAAATACTCTTTTATACACCTCCTCTTTAGTGAGGTCCTATCTTACTACCTAATAAAAACTAGTTGTCAGAGCTTCTTACCATCCTGCCTCCATCATAGCATCATGTTTACCATCATTATTAGACCCTTATCTTAGCTCCAATTACAGGGTCTCTTTATCCATTTATGCAATGACTGTCACTGTATCCTGTCTCCTTCCCACCCCACTTTGTGAAAATGAACACTCAGAAGGAAAAATCTTGCATAATGCTCTCAGTATGTAGTCATGGGATTGATCAATTCTACAACCAGTTTTCTTCTCACAGTATACTGTTTGATGAGATAGTGTTTTATCAAGATATAGGTTTAATAGTGGATCTGAAGCAGGATGGTAAAGGAAAAATATAGATTGGGTAAAAGAGACAGAGAGGGAGAGAGAGATCATAGGTTGCCTAACCTGAGTTCATGTACCATTACTGGCATTTCTCAGTGTTTAGCATTGCTGAATGTCTTTCTTTCAAGAAAATTCACACATCTACCTTGAAATGTTGACAGGAAGGTAGAAAGTGATGGTTCATGAACAGGTGACCCTATACACGGTGCCTATACATAGGAGGCTCATTCACCAGTAGAGACATCAGCATTTGTCCTGAGAGTTCTGCCTTCACTCCAGGCCAGGTAATTTATCAGTTGAAAGACACAAAAATACAAATTTAGATAAAAATGCTAAAGATGTTGAAAAGCTCCCACTTAGTTTCTAACTCCTCTCCTGGGCTAGCTGGGATCGAAGTTTCAATCCTTGCCAGGCTCCCAGACCTCATCACAGCTACAGTGCTGAAAGCAAACAGACTCTAGGATTTAATTTTTTTCTCATCCCACCCTCTACAAAGCACAAATGTCATGGGCAAGGGGCAAACTCATTATAGCTAGGTTTCTATCTGCCTGGTCCAGATGCAAGTGCTAAAATGTGAGGCCAGTTCCAATGGCCAACATCCAGGACTGTGTGTGCTGTGACTAATGCATGTAAAACACACAGGGCTCCTCTCTTGCATCATCTGGACCCAGAAGGAAAAGTTAAATTCTCAGGAAACTCTCCAAAGTCTCCACCGCTTTTCATGGTTGAAGGCAGCAAATCTGGCTGACAGCAGAGGAGCCCAGAGGAGCTCTCATAGTTGGGATTGGATTTCTTTTTTTTTTTTTTTTTTTTAATATGGATGCTGTTGCTTATAGTGGACTGGGTGCCTAGCCACTATGCTAGTGAGGAAGGGATTGGTGGGGAGTTGTCTCCATTCGGTATGAGTCTGTGTGTGTGTGTGAGTGTGTGTGTCTCTGTGCATTTTCTCATGTGTATGTATGTCATATAAATGTGTGTTCACATGCCTGTGCAAGTCAGAGGCTGATATCCCATATCTTTATAGATCACTTTCTACTTTATCTTTTAAGGCAGGGAGTCTCACTGACCTTGGTACCCACTGATTAGCTTGACTGACTGGCTAGTGAGCTCTGAGTATCTACTTGTCTGACTGAACTCCCCACTGATTTAGAGTAGAATATTTATATATAACATATTTGTATATGTAATTATATATATATAGTTTGTGTGGCCAGCTTATATACTGAATACATGTATGTAATTTATACATATTGATTATATCTATATATTCATCTATACCTGGATTCTTTTGAATATAAACTCATGCTTGAGAACAAGCACTTTACCCATTGAGAACATCTGAGAAAAAAAATTTAATGGTTCGGGTGAGTTTGTGCATAGTTTCTTGGTATGTAATTTTCATGCATAGAAAGACAGTCTGTTCGGCTGATATATGATTAGAAAGAGCCATCAGGCAAAAAATTTCCAATCTCTACTATGCATATAAGGGCCTCACTTACAAGTGAGGACCACACAAATAAGGTAGTCCTGGTTGATCAAAGTTCCATCCTGGTCAAAGACTTGGGTCATAGAATATTGGGTTGTAGCTTTGTGATGTCAGGTACTAGTTTGGATTCCTCAACCATGCTGAAAAATTGTCCAGGGGGGACCAGCCTATTTTCTGGCCTTCCTGCCCCACTGCTGTGATACTGTTCACTGAAACTCAGTCACAACATTTAAAGATTTTTGGTATCAGTTAGAATAGACAGGGTTGTATGCTGATAACAAATAAATTCAAATTCTTAGAGGCTACCAGAGTGAGGGTTTGCTTCTTTCTGTGTTACTTGTTCATTGCAGGTTGTCAGGAACAATATGCTCACTGCAACTATGCAGGGAGGTAGGTCAACAGAAGAGGTGCCAGTCACTGAAACAGAGCAAAAGAAGGTAAAGAAGGATTTCACACCAGTAATTGCACGACCCAATGCATTGACACAGCTTGTCACATGACTTCATTAACCACCAAGGGGACAGAGCATGGATCTGACCACATTTCTCTAGTAAGGTGAACAAAAAATGTCTGTCAGTAATATCTCATCTCTTCTTAAGCTTTCCAGTCTACGTGTCTGGGATCTCTTCACAAGGGCACAACTTCATCCCCCTTGCTTCATTGTTGTGAATGACACCCATCATCTTGCCTAACTGTCGCATTAGTCCCCATCTGTGTTTCTTTGCTCATCTTGATCCCTGTAATTCACCCTTAACTTTTCAGTTCTCACCCCCTGGGCCACTCCTTCCTATATACAAAGTGTGGGTACCTCTGCCCCCTCCTTCCTGTATCCAGCCTACACATTTATAGAGAGAAGATAAAAGATATCAGGTTTGTTTGTGTCTAGTAAAAGATCTTTCAGGGCCCTTCCAAGCTGTGATTCTAGTATTCTATTATTATTCTCATCCACGAGGCTACAGACTCACACCTTCAGTGGGGAGTCCAACTCAGGCGCTTAATTAGCAAAGCAAATTAAACTCTAAGGAGCCCATATCCACAGTTGTTGGGTGACTTCCTGTGTGACCTGCCTCCCAGCTGGAGGGAGGGAGGGATGTTGAGGTGTCTGGGCCTCCATGCTGGAGCCTGGAGCATGCTGGCTTTTTTTTCCACACTTGACTGCCCTCAGCTAGCCTTGCTGTCCTGTGACTGTGGCTGTCTCCCAGGCCTTCCACCCACTCTCTCCCCAGGGGCTGTTATTATTCTCTCCCAATACATAAACACCTAAAGGCAAAATCCTCTACTCACTCCATCCAACAAAATCATAACCTTGCTTCCCACGAGCATAGGCCTGTCCAGTTGACAAAGCACGTTCATCAACAGTGGCTCATTGCCTTTTTTTTTTTTTTTCTGGCGACATCATAAGGTAGATATAATTATTGGCCACATTGGCAGATGTGGCAATGGAAACTGGGGTGGGGCCAGTCAGTGGGCAGCATGTCTGGGACAGGAATTTGGATACTGGAGAGACATGCCTAGGCTGTTTTGTGCCCCAGTGCATGGGCCTGCCTTGTACCTCCAGTTTGGGTGGCTACACTGAGACTCAGTTTCCCTAAGCCTTTTTGGTTTGGTAGGGATCTGTGGTGTGGCCAGACTCTGAAACCCCAGAGTGCAAGATAATCAGGACTGTTTCCTGTCTGTTTCCCTCAGCAACAATTGGCCAATTAAGGCAATTACTGCCAGTTTATATAACAGGACATAGGGATCACAGTGCTCAACTCTTACAAAATCTCCTATAAAAGCACTAATAATGCATTAATGTATTAATCCTCTTAATCCTGTCAAATTACCACACACTGGCTCTGCAGAGCTGACAGTGGCTCTTTGCTGCCTCTGCTTGCAGCAGCCATGGCTCCCTGTGAGGCTCAGTTGCTTTTTTTCAATCCTCAAATTACCCCATGCAGTTCTGGGGTCTACAAAGATCAGGGTAGAATAAGATTATAAGATAACATCTGGAAGAAAAGAAGTGAGGGCTCTCTTACAGGAAGGGAGTGGCATGTTATAAGGAATTGCTTTTTGTGTCTTCCTCAGTGAAAGGGGGCTGGTCCATATGGCCAGACCTATACTAGTGCTACAGGTGTGGATTAAAATCAAAAGGATACCTGATGGGATGTCCAGGTTCCTTGCAGACAAGAGCAAAGAAATGGATCAAGAACACATGTTTATTTTACTTTCTCCACTTCGTGCTTATGGTTCAAAACATGAGCTGTTGGCTTCCTGCCAGCTGCCATGAGAGTCTGTCCAACATGGGAGCAAAATCAATAAATTGGGTCTTCTGATACTGTGAACCAAATAAGCCCTTCCCTACTTTTGGTTGCAAATGTCAGATATCTGAGTCACAGAACTAAAAGTAACTAATAATAAACTGTGATTCTTGATGTGTCCCAGGGGATACATATCTAACATCAGAGTTTTTGTGTTCTCCTGGCACATGAGAGGGATTTTTTATAGATCTCCATTTTGTTTTCTATCTGTAAAGTGGGAATAAGAACTGTCACCAGAGGATTAAATGAGATTGTGTGTATCAGTTGCCTGTCACACAGTAGGGAGTAAGGAAATATTGGTTATTTTCCATTTACATCCTTGCCTTTTTGTTGTTGTTTGATGAAAATGTTGCCTACATTTCAAGACAGTTTATCTTAAGTATATCAGAATGATCAGGAGTAGGGTTGACAAATGCACTACACATCTAGAAACTGGCCACTGATTACCTCTGAGCAGTTGGGATCACTTCTGGCTTTAGGATGCTGTGGGAACTCCTGGTTTTGCTGTTCTTCCAAGCCCTTTAAAATCCTTTTAGTGGATGGGAGGTAGGCTATAGAGAGCTCCTCATCATCAGTCATGAGTGGCCTTATCTTGGGCATCCGCAGTGTTCCTAATGAAGAGGCCATGTGTGCATGCCGGAGCAGCATCTCATCTTCTTTGTTCCCATTCAATTGAGAAGAGCTTGCCTGTTTCCTAGTATCAGCTGTTTGTGCTTCCTTCCTCCTCCCTCCAAGAGTTGAGGTTAGTGAGTTGGGGACTATCTTTCTCTAAGGACATAAATTTGTTGACACTCTTACCTCCAACAGGTGGAGCCCCAGCTTCATCCCTTTGAGAGTGGGCTGAATTTAATGGCTTGGTTCCAATGAGGAGACTTTGGCAGGAGTGATGGTCCATGCTGGCTGTAAAAAGTATTTGGATTCCTTCTTGTTCTCTCTGGAGCATGCATGGGGAATGGAACTACTCTATAATGAGAGCCTTCAGCTTTCTGGAGGAGGCCATGAGGTCAGCAGCCATGTCCTCCTGCCATCTACCATGTGAAGGTGCTATTTTGGAAGAGGATATTTCAACCCCACCCAGCCTGCTGATTACTGCAGCCCAGACAGCATCTTGACTGTAGACTCCCCTGAGACCAACCTGTAACCAGTCAGCTGAGCTGGTTCAGATTCCTGAATTATAGAAACAGGATGAGATAATAAAACAGTTGTTGCAATTTTTAGCTGCTAAATTTAGGGTATAATTTGTTATACAACAAAAGGTGGCTAACATAATTAACAGTGAAAACATAATTAGATCTCTCAATAATTGAGCTTCAGTGTGTGTGTGTGTGTGTATAAATGATAGCCTGAGTTCACATGTTCTAAATCCATTTATTAATGCTGTGTAGCTAGGTGTGGATAGATGGCAAAGATGGGAAATTACAATTCAAAGTCTAGGAGGCCCAATGCAGAAGGAGAAGGAAATTACAATATAGGGCACTGTCATATCACAGTGCCAAAGGGCAGTGAAGTGCCTCATGATACAAGCTGGCTTTGAGGACAAAAATGGTTTTCTAGAAGTAGTTTGACAACTATGGTGAGACTCCTATAATAAGTAGGAAGAAACAAATTTAAAAGGAGCAAGTCAGAGAAGGAGCATTTTAGGTGCAGGGAACTGCTCATACAAAGGTATGGGACAGACATGAGAATTCACTGTCTTCTACGATGGCTTGGTGTGATCAAAGCTTGTGTGTGTTTGTGTGTGTGCCCACCCACATGCATGTGAGTTTGCATATGTGCACGAAGGGTACAGGGACAGATAAACTTGTGTGTATGTATACAAGTGTTTGTGATGTACATATGTGCATGTATGCATGCTTGTATGTGTCCATGGCAGGAAGAGTAAAGGCAAGGGAGAATTGCACAAGGGATAAAGTTTAAAGAGAAAAAATTATTTTGAATCTTAGCTGACATGCTATAAATGTGTGTTTTTGGACAGACCACGTGTCTTCAATGAGTGCAGCCTCCTTATTTCTAAAGTAGGAGCCATTTTTAAATTTAATCACTTTACACCTTCATCCAGATACCTCCTTCCTTTCCTCCCAGTCCCACCCTCAGGCCCCTTTCCCCACTGCTCAATATCCTTCTCAGAAAAGGGGAGGCCCCCTAACCCTGGCACCTCAAGTTGCAATAAGATAAGCGCATCATTTCCCACTGTGTAGTAGTCATTTGTTGGAGATCTTAGCCAGGCTCTGGACTGAACTGGGGATATGCTGATCATGATTCAAACAGCAAACCTGCTGTCCAGAGGCCTTGAGCTCAGTGAGGTCCTTTATTCTGTGAGAAACTACTGCACTGAGTGCTCCCTGGATGACACTGTCCTGGGGCTGTGTTATCTCCAGTTTCTCATCTCTAAGAACTAAGGCAGGCCACCAAATGTCTTGATAATTGCCAAATGGTATGCAAGAACAGCCACCTGAGCTTAGAACAAGCTCACACACTGAGTGTTTTTAAGCCCAAGCCCTTGTGGGAGGTTGCCTGGTTTTAATTCTTACCTCCAGCATTTAACAGTCATGTGACCTCAGCCATCTGAGCTTTAGTCCTTATACAGAAAAAAATTGGAATATAATAATATTTATGTTAGTGGGCTTCTGCAAGCATTAGTGTCTAAGACACTTGGTAACTGCTCGGTGTGTGGGAGCAAGCCTTTGAATATTTGTTAGCAAAATAACTTGCTGAATATAGAAACCTAGTTTCTTAGTTGGACTCTGAAAACAAATCCTAATTCAAATTTTACAAATCCTAATTTCAAATCCTAACAAATGTTATGTAACATTTGTATGATGTTGGGAAAAGAACTGGAGAAGTGGCTGAGCAGTTAAGAGCTTTTACTGCCCTTGCAGAGGACCTGTGTTTGGTTCTCAGAACCCACATGGTAGTTAGCTTATAACTTTCTGTAACTCCAGTCTCCTGGAATCTAAATTCCTCTACTGAGCTGAGCTGTCTCTTAAACCCATCTGGTGCACATCAACTCACACAGATGCCTGTGTCCATTAATATGAGTGGGCATGTGAGTATATGGAAGCTAGAGGACAATCTGGTGCAGCTCCTCAGATGCTGTCCGTTTTATTTATTTATTTTAGATGGGTTCTCTCATTGGCCTGGAACTTGCAAAGTAGGTTAGGCTGGCTGGCAAGGAGCCTATCATTGCTTCTCCTGTAGTGGCCCCTCCCCCCACTCCTAGTCTTTTTTCATGGGTTCTGGAGATTGAATTTAGGTCCTCATACTTTCAGGATTGAACTATCTCTCTCCATACTGCCACTCAACCTTCTTATCTGCAAAATGAAAGTAATAGAACCCTCCTCAAAAGTTTACTGGAGGTGTTGACCAAAGGAATGCTCATGAAGTGTTCAGAATAATGTGTTACTCAGCAAGTGCTGCATACGTGTAACTGATTGTTTTACAAGGCTAAACTATACTCTGCAGAGGCAGGTACCAATATGAAAAACCAGCAAGAATGATGGCCTTGTCTCCACCCTTACAAGGACATAAAGCCCTTTGTTTTGAATCTACACCTGTGGAGTACTACTAGCTATGCCTTACTGCCATCTCTAGGGCTGCCGCTTCGTACTGTGCAGGAAATCCAGAATGCAGTTCAGAGGCAACCTCCTGTTGCATCACTGCATGTTTCTTCCCTGGCTTCTTCTCTGTCCAGCATTGACTCTTGGTTGCACTCTGGGTTAGTGGGTCTAGGGCTGGAGAGGACTAAGCCCAAAGGGGAGGAAGGGGCCGCTCTTTCTTCTGCGCCCTGCCATCAATGGGCTGGGAGACTCAGGCAGGTCCTCTGCTTAATTGTCAGATGGATTCTGGAGGGGTAATTTCATTGATGTGCACTGTGGGAGGGTCTGCAGGCCTTAATGACTGGCTCAGCCTGCTAAATCTGTTTACCAAAAAATAAGGTTATTGATTTCACAGATATTTTTCCCCATTGCCGTCAGCCTGTTAATGCGAGTTTTATGTAACAGAACAAATAGATCAGAGTGTAAAGTCTTTTGAAAATCTCTGGTGAATGCTGTAATAATGCTTTAATGTATTAATCCCCTTAATCCTGTCAAACTTCCAAAAGAATTTCAGGACGGGCTGACAGAAGATCTCACTCCCAACGCTGGCAGCTGTGGCTGCATGTGGCGGGGGTTGCTTTTTCCTCTATTGTGTATTGACTCGGGAGAAGCTCCAATGGCTGTGGAATCAGTAGCAAACATGTCAGCATATGAGAATAATGGAAGGGAGGCTGAAAAGAAGGAAAGACAGCTTCAAGAAAGAGGAGTTCTCTTAAGCCTTGAAATAGACCTGGTGAAAGTAGACCCAGGAGGCAATGTTGCCTGGTTCACCCCCTCCAATATCTTCTTCACGGCCTCTGTCTGCTATGCACTGAGATAAGTACCATGGCTTGTTCAGTCTTCACAGAACTCTCTCTTACCTTCAGATTCGAGTGGTCTGTCACTATTGCCAGCAGTTGCAGTCGGCAGAAAGAGGCTGAGCTCAAGGCTTCTTCTGACCCAGAAGCCCAAGCTACTACCTTCTTTTATACAGGTCCAAAAATAGAGGACCCCTTGATGTTGATATAAATGTAGTTAATTGTTGCTGGAGGAGGGAGACTAATTTTCTTCAGTGGTATAAACATTGGTGAGGTGCTCATGTAAATAACCCTTCACACATGTTCCTTGTAAGTAAGCCTAATTAAACGCAGTGGGTCACCAAATGAAGAAAACAATGGAGTGACAATGGAAGGGGGAATACTGTTTGGGAAGAGGATCAATAGAAGTGGGAGGGTGACAAGAAAGTGTTAAGGATAAATATGATTAAAATAAACTCTATAGGCTTAAAATGTTACAATGAATTCCATTGTGATTTCCAATCAATATGTGCTAATAAAGCAACAAAACAAAACAGAACAGAAGATGGGTTCAGAATGCTCACCCCTGTATTACAAATTAATACCCATGAATTCTTGCCCCTAGAGATGCTGCAGGTGTGGCTGCTGTGTCACGTGTGCATCAGTAGCTGGCAGAGAGGAAAGGGAATACACCTATGCTCACTGTTCTGACCCGTGAACATCTGGGGAGTATTCTAACACTCACTGACAAAAGTGAGCCTGAGACGGCCAGCCGTGCAATGCTGAACAGGCAGGCCCTGGCAGACTCCCAGGGCAGGGAGAGAGCCAGAGATGAGATGTTTCCCAGATGCTGGGAATGCAGATAACCCACCCAGGAGTGAATCCAAGACAGATGACCCCTGCATAGGCCCAGGAGAAGAGTGCACCAGTCAGTTGCCATGGAGTCCAGACAGAGACCTAACCTAAGATGATGACCAGTCCAGTGCCTTGCAGGCCTGGAGGGCAGACCATATCCAAGATGACCCCCACCAAGTGCCATATGCACAAATGGGCCATAGCACTCCTGAAAACACTCCTGAGATAACCCCAGTCAGAGGCCCTGGGCACCACTAAAAGGAGCAAGTAAACTGTGGAGAGATGGAGAGAAAGAGAAGCAAAAGGCTGTGGGCACAATGAAGAGAAGCAGAGCTGGAGACTCAAGGATAGTGAGGAATAGCCTGATGTGAGTAGCCAGTGATACCACCTGGGACCATGGTGGGGTCCTGGCCTGTGCTGCTACCAAGGGCCATGTCTGGATCTCTGGCCCTGAAGCATCATAAGCCAAATGGATGTCCCCAGTCTGGGCTGCTGCTCAGGGACATGTTTTCTGAGAGCTGCACAGAACTGGTCTCATACCTTGCCTGGGCATTGTGGGAGATCTGGCTCTGGGAGCATGAAGACGGGAGAGCTGACCCCACCCCTAGCCACATTGGTACCTGGAAGAGTGGACCCCTCACATGACCTGGGAAACACAGTAGAGCTGGCCATGGTGGCATGGACATGAATGAGCCAGGCCCGAGGAGACTGGGAGACCTGGGTCTGCCTTTTGCTGGTGGCAGCATTGGATGGGTCAGCTTGGGCAGGGCAGGAGAACTCATTCCATCCATGAACTGTTGAAGTACATGTAGGGCCAGGTCCTACAGATCCAAAACTACAGGATCTCCATGACACAGGGCAACAAATGGATATATGCAAGGAGTCCAAGTGAGGTTCCTATATTGATAATGTAGTAGAAGCCAGAGGCCTCATACCAGATTGACTGATGATTTATTGCAGTGAACAATTTCAAGCAAAGAAGTGTGACCAAAGGGCATATACTATGGGCCACACTGTGCAAAACTCTACATCTTCCACAATAACAAACTTTTTCTTCTGTTGGTGGGGGGGGGTGCAAGGGTGGAGGGCAGGTATGAGGGGAGGGGTCATGAGTGGGCTTAGAGTGCTTGATGTGAAATTCAAAAACAACCAATTAAAAGTAAAAAAAAAAAGAATTAATAGAGAACTGAGGTTATAGCTCACTTGGAGAGTCTTTGTTTAGCATAAAGTTGTGGAATTTATCTCTAACACCTTTTAACCAGGTGTTGGTGGTTGACCCCTCTAACCCCAGCTCCAGAGACGTGGAGAAAGAATGATTAGAAGGTCATTCTTCTTATGTAGTGAGAGTTGTAGGTTAGTACATAAAGCCAGGTCCAAGAGAGAGCGAGACAGAGACAGACAAAGAAAGCTGGAAAAATGTACTCTTTTTTGGTACATTGTTCAATTTGTAATCATTGTGTCAAAAATTCTGAAGGGAACAACTTAAGGACAGAAAAAATTATTTTGGTTTGTGGCTTTAGAGGATGTAGTTCATTGTCTGTTGGGTCCCTTGCTTTGGCCCTGGGTTGAGAAAAACAAACAAACAAACAAACAAATGCAAAAGCAAAACAAAAACAAAACAAAACAAAAAAAACATTGTGATAACAGAAGCATAGAGCAGAGAAGGCTGTTCCCTTCACAACAGCCAGGAAGCAGAGATAGGAAGACACTGGGCACACACTCAGGAATTCTTCAAAGGCACATCTCCAGGAATTCCCTTTCTCTAATGGAGACCTACCTTTTAGGTTTTCCTGCTTCTTAACAGTCCATTCAATTGTGAATTCATTTATAAATTGATATGTTACGCCAAACACATGATCCATTCACTTCTCAGTGACCAGATCTTCCTGCTGGGGACCAAATCAACACATGAGCAATTTTAGGTAATACTTTATATACAATCCATGACGTTTGTGATTTGGGTTATATGAACAGCACATGGTTATGGACTGGTATGCAGGCTGAAGTATCTGAGATAGAGCCTGTCCTGCTAGGCACTTCTGGTAACGTCCTTTCCCATCTCAGCCTCGGGTACCTCATCAATGAAGTGAGAGAGTTGACTTTGCTGGTCTTTACAGTGCATCAAATTCATTACCGCAGAGGTGAGACCCAGCCTTTGATAACCTCAGTCTAATGCAGACACCATGAGGCACACACACAAAGAAACTCTTGATAAACATGAATTTGTTTCTCTGGAAGCGATTGGACATTCAGCATGTCAGAGAGTTCCTGGAGGTGCTTTCAGGATTTCTGTGGTCTGGTTTTGATGTTTCTCCCTTATTTGGATGTAGTTAATGGTACATGGACCACTTGTATCCTGGTTTTTCCTGAGTTCCTCCCCAGTGACCTCATGTTGGATTTAGGGATGTGAATGATAAAGGCTATGGTTAGAAATGCTGGTTGCTACATGACTTCCCCAGTCCTGACCTCATCATTCATTCAGGGGCAAGCTTGCTCCATCCAGTGTATAAATTAGACCTTGTTACTTTCCCTTTATGGTACTTCAGAAGCTCTTGATGATCCTTAGGATAAAGTCCAAATTTCTGAAAGTGGTCCTTCAAGCTTCACTTACCTCTCAGGCTTTTACTTTGAGATACTATATCTTTCTTCAAATATACATTCTAGCTGTCTACATTGAGCCTGGTGGGTTCCATTACCATCTCCAGGGATAAGTCATGTCCCTGCTGAAGGTGCATAGTTAACTTCTGCTCATCATAATATCCTTTCTCCCAAAAGATTCTCCTTGTTCTTGTGTTGAGGAAGGCATGTCTGTGTGATCTCACTAGGGGAGAAGAAGGGGGCACTTATCAGCTTACTTTGTAACCATATCTCTGAATATGTGGGTCTCCCCAGCCAGTCTCTTGGCTCTCTCAGACCAGCTTCAGCTATTATGATACTCTCTAGTAATCAATAACATATGCAACAAATATTGGCAGAGTGCTGAACAATGGTGGGCACCTGGCCAGGTCCATTATATGCAACAACTCTGACACTCATCCTTAACATTAAGTTAGCTTTATTTGAATAGAAAGCAGCACAGTCTTTCATATTTCATCAGCTGTCCAAGGTTACACAGCCTAACAGAAGGATGAAAACACAAACTGAGTCTGGGTCATTTTCATTTGGGTTTGTTTTTTTTCCAACCTTATATACATCATGCTATCTTGAGCCAGCCTGCCAAGCATGTACTGTTACACCACATATATTTCTAGAATGTTTTATAGTTATAAACTGAATCTCAAAAAGGTGACTTCAAATCAGCAAATCACACAGTTTAGAAACTACAGAAAGTCATCCAGAAACAAACCAGCCACCATGCAAAACAGTCACGTAGAAGACACCCAGAGGTGCTGCTACAATAATCAAGCATGTGGCAGAGAGATGGGATAGAAAGAGAAGAGAACAGTTTATGTACTATGAAGAGAGGTGGAACTGGTGATGTGAGGCTGGTGAGGATCAGCTTCATATGGGTAGCCTGCACTTTTACTGAGGGCCATGTTTGGGTCTGTGACTCTAAACTTGCAGGGGTCTGTGCAAATGGCTGTGGCTCATGTTACCACCAAAGGCCTCGCAGACTTCCCTGGCCTGGGCTGCCTCCTGTAGCCATCTCAGTGTCTGAGGACTGTGTGGAGTTGGCTTTGCTCCTCACTGGCTGTGGCATATGGGAGAGTGGGCCCTGATCCTTGCCTGGGCAACATGGGAGAGCTAGCCCTGAGGGCATGTAACTGGTGAGCCAGCCTCCAGGGTGTAAGCACTCCAGGATCTGCACCTTATCTGAGCAGCACAGCAGAGCTGGCCCTGGTAGTTTATGCATGAGAGAGCCATCCTGTGGGAGTAAGCATGGAAGAGCTGTTCCTGCCCCACCTCCTGTACCCCTAGCCGCTTGTGGCAGGCTATAGAGCTGCCCCAGTCCCCTTTGAGTTGGCCCACTTGAACATCCACCCCATCTATGAACTGCTGGAGCACATAGAGGGGCCAGACCTACAGAACCAAAGCTGCAAGATCTCCAAAACACAGGGTATCTGAGAGGAGTCCTGGTGAGGAGCCAACATTGATGGTGTAACAGAAGCCAGGGGACTTGAACCTCACCAATGACTATTTGCAAGTAAAGCTGTTTGGGGGGAAATGCAGGTTACACAACAAAATATTTTTACTTTTTTATTTGTTTCTCTTTTTTGTTTTTATTTTTAGCTTTTGTTTTCTTTTGGAGGGATTGTGTGGGTGCTTCGGCCCCTAGGTGGGGTCCGGTGGATGCTGAAAGAGGCTTCTGTACCAATCTAATAGTATGAGTGCCTACTTCCATTGCTATACGATGTGACACAAAATAGAGGATACTAGCAAACTAGTAGAACCTCAGAATGGTCTCTGAACAGGCTGGTGGGTGCTTCCCCTGTCTTCTCAGAAGTCCCTTGGGTGCTGGTGGCCTGTCTCCTCTCCATGGTGCCAAATGGGATGGTTGGCTACCCAGAGTTTGTTTCTATTCTCTGTTGGCCCAAAGGCTGTATTTAAAAAAAAAAATAGGGGGAGCCAAGATGGCGGCACCGGGAGAACACCATGTCTGAGAAGCGGGATAACACACTCCGTGCAGCGACCAGGAGACTGAACTCTGGGCCCTAAAACAACAGCGATCGATCATGTTTCCCAGGTGAGGGGAGGCTCCCACGGCGTGGGAATTGGTTGGGTCCACTCTTGGCTGCCCAGCCAGTACCCGGAAGAGAACCCGGCTAACTCTGGCTTTGGGTCTCCGGGCTGGTGCCGCAAGCCTGCTTGTCCTGATCACTTTCCAAGGCTGATTGGTGGGCACAAGGGTGCCTGAGGCTGAGAGTCCCAGTCGCAAAAAAACCCCACGGGGAAGCAAAGTTGCCAGACTGGTCACGGGTCACCCAGTCTTTCCCTGGAAGGTCGCTCGGACCGCTGTTCTCACAATTGAGCTCCTGCTGTGCACAGATTACAGCTGCGCAGCTGCGCGCCCAGCTCAAAATCCCTACTCCCGCTTCGGAGGAGGCAGGAGGCGTCCAGCAGAATCTGCCACAGACCACATTGTCTGTACTCCAACCTGAGATCAGGGCTGAGAAAACCCAATCCCTTCGGGCACTCCCGCAAATGCTGCCATAACCCTGCCTCGGCGGAGCAGAAGGATAAAGAGGCGCACAGCAGCTTCAAGTGCCGGAACTCTAGTGCTGCCAGATGCTCCTAGCAAACAAACTACAGCTCAGGATCTGGGACTGTGGTCATTCTACACGTCCTGAGATTCTCCTGGGTCCAGTGCAATAAGGTCTAGCAGCAAGTTCTATCACCGGCGCCCCCCCCCCCGACCCCTGGCAGAGAAACGCCGGCTCAGGGCTCAGGATCCGACTGAGAAGCCCCAATCCCTGCTGGCACTCCCCTGAGAGCACCTCCATAAACTTGCCCTGGCAGAGGGGAAGGTCAGAGGGGAAGGACAGAGAGGCAGCCTGCCAAGGACACAGCACCCTCTCTCCAGCTCACCCAGCAGCCCCTAGCAGAGAAACCCAAGCTCTAGATCTGAGGACACTCAACCCTACCCGGTACTCTCTTGGGATCAGCAAACATAGATTCTACCGCTAGGCTGCTTCTGGCAGAGAGATCTGGGCCCGGGATCTGGGATTGAGTACACTCATCCTAACTCTATCCTGCGCCACCCAGGGACCAGTCAACATAACCCCTCCTGGCAGAGGGAAAGGACAAAGAGGCAGCACACAGGAAAGGTGGACACCGAGTCCTGCGGCCACAGTGTCACAGAGCTGACTGTTAGCCTACTCATGCACTTCCGCAGCAAGACCAAAACAGAGTAGTGAGCAAGGGGAACCCCTGTGCATTCCAACTGGTCCTGCAAGAGAGTGAGTGAGCCTTCTAGGGAGAGATTGCCCCAGACCCAGGGCCTCTCCACAGAAGCAACCAGACAAAATCCCTGCTACCCACAACCCTAGTGTGGGCATCATAGGGATTCTTGGGATAGCGACCCCAACATTGAAGCCTCTGCCTTGCGGGTCCACCAGGGTAATCCAGGCAAACAATCCCTGGATCTCAGTCACAACTGCTTAATAGTGGCTTGCAGGCCACTGCAATAGTCAGAGAATCCACGCATGCACACTGCGCCCGCTAAAAGCGCACGTGAATAGCGCCAGCGTCACATTCCTTACTTAGGCAAAACTGAAAATACAGTGCACACTCCCAAAGCAGTGAACCTCTCTCATCTTCCTGAAAAAACAGTCCAGAAAACAGAAAGAGAGGATCATAGCCCAAACTACAATCTCGAGGAACAACCAGTGAGGATTATAGATAACCAGATGGCTAGAGGCAGACGTAAGAACACTCCCAACAAAAATCAGGACATAATGACCTCACCAGCAACCCCACAAAAAATGGACACTTCAATTCACTAGATATACAAGAAAGCGACCTCAAAACTATGTTTCTCCAGCTATTAGAGGCCCATAGAGATGAAATGAACAAAGCCCTCAGAGAATTAGCCAAAGAAATCGAGACTAACCAAGAGGAAACAAATCCTGCTCTCAGAGAAATGACCACGAAAATTGAGGCAAACAGAGAAGAAATGCACAAAGCTCTCAAAGAAATGTCCACACAAATGAAGAGAAATAAAAAGAAATAAACAAAGCTCTCATAGAAATACAGGCAATTATACCCAAAGAAGTGGAAGCACAATTAGTGATACATAGAGAGGAAACAATAGAAGCTGTCATTGAAAAGCAGGAGTCCACATTCAAACAGATGAAGGAAATGGTGCAAGACATGGAAACAGAATTAGAATCAATAAAGAAAACACAAATAGAGAAAAACCAGGAGCTGGAGAACATAGAGAAACGATCAAGCACTACAAAGGTAAGCATCACCAACAGAATACAAGAGATGGAAGAAAGAATCTCAGGAGCCGAAGATACACTTGTGGAAATTGACAAGTCTCTCAAAGAAAAAATAAAATCAGAAAAGTTCCAAACACAAAACATCCAAGAAATCAAGGACACCATGAAGACAAAACCTAAGAATAATAGGAGTAGAAGAAAAAGAAGACATCAGGCTCAAAGGTCCGGAAAATATTTTCAAGAAAATTATAGAAGAAAACTTTCCCAACTTAAAGAAGGAGATGGCCATAAACATACAAGAGGCCTACAGAACACCAAGTAGACTAGACCAGAAAAGAAATTCTTCACGTCACATCATAGTCAAAACACTGAACCTACAAAACAAAGAAAAAATTCTAAAAGCAGCAAGGGAAAAAGGCCAAGTAACATATGAAGGTAGACCTATCAGAATCACACCAGATTTCTCAACAGAAACTTTGAAACTATGAAAGCCAGAAGGGCCTGGACAGAAATCATACAGTCCTTAAGGGACCACAGATTCCAACCCAGACTACTATACCCAGCAAAACGTTCAATCAACATAGACAGAGAATTCAAGATATTCCAAGACAAAACCAAATTTAAACAATATCTACATAGTAACCCAGCTCTACAGAAGTTACTAGAAGGGAAACTCCAAACCAAAGAAAACAACTACATTGAAGGAAACAGAGGAAATAGATAACTACACAACAAAAAAACCAAAAGAAGACAAGCAATGAAACTCAGTGACACAACCAACCCCACATCAAAAGTAAGTAACAATTGTTGGTCACTAGTATCTATCAACATCAACGTACTCAACTCCCCAATTAAAAGACACAGACTAACAGAATGGTTGCGGAAACAGGATCCATCATTCTGTTGCATCCAAGAAACACACCTATGCAACAAAGATAAACACTACCTCAGAGTAAGGGGTTGGAAAAATGTCTTTCAAGCAAATGGTCCCAGAAAACAAGCGGGAGTAGCCATCCTAATATCTAATAAAATAGACTTTCAACCCAAGTTAATCAAAAAAGATAAGGACGGCCACTATATTCTCATCAAAGGAAAAATCCACCAAGAGGACATCACAATTTTGAATATCTATGCCCCAAATACAAGAGCACCTACATTAGTAAATGAAACAATATTAAAGCTTAAATCACACATTGATCCTAAAACCCTAATAGTGGGAGACTTCAACACTCAACTCTCACCAAGGGACAGATCAACTAGACAGAAAACAAATAGGGAAATAAAAACACTTACAGAGACCCTAAATCAAATGGACCTAATGACGTCTACAGATCTTTTCATCCAAACTCAAAAGAGTATACCTTCTTTTCAGCACCGCATGGAACCTTCTCCAAAATAGACCATATAGTTGGTCATAAAGCAAGCCTCAACAGATACAAAAAGATTGAAATAATCCCTTGTATTCTATCTGACCACCATGGACTAAAGCTGGACCTCAACACCAACAGAAATAACAAACAGCCTACACGCACATGGAAACTGAAAAACTTCTTACTCAATGACAGCTGGGTTAAGGAAGAAATAAAGAAAGAAATTAAAGACTTCCTAGAATTCAATGAAAATGAAGGCACAACATACCCAAATTTATGGGACACATTGAAAGCAGTGCTCAGGGGAAAATTTATAGCACTAAGTGCCTGCAAGAAGAAATTCGTAACATCACATACAAACAACTTAATGGCCCAACTGAAAAACCTAGAAAAAAAAGAAGCAAATACACCCAAGAGGAGCAGAAGGCTGGAAATAATCAAACTCAGGGCTGAAATTAATCAATTAGAAACAAATAAAACTATTCAAAGAATCAATAAAACAAAAAGCTGGTTCTTTGAGAAAATCAACAAGATAGACAAACCCTTAGCCAAACTAACTAAAAAGCAGAGAGAATCTATCCAAATCAACAAAATCAGAGATGAAAAGGGTGACATAACTACAGACACAGAGGAAATTCAACCAATCATTAGGTCATACTACAAAAGCCTATATGCCACAAAATTTGAAAACCTAAATGAAATGGACAATTTTCTTGATAGATTCCATCTTCCAACATTAAGTCAAGATCAGGTAGAAAGACTGAACAGCCCTATATCCCCCAAGGAAATTGAAGCAGTCATTCAGAGTCTTCCCTCCAAAAAAAGCCCTGGGCCAGATGGTTTCAGTGCAGAATTCTACCAGACCTTCAAAGAAGTGCTCACACCAATTCTCCTTCAAACTCTTCCACAAAATAGAAACAGAAGGTACATTACCAAACTCATTCTATGAAGCAACAGTCACCCTGATACCTAAACCACACAAAGACCCAACAAAAAAGAGAACTTCAGACCTATCTCTCTTATGAACATTGATGCAAAAATATTTAATAAAATACTTGCAAACTGAATCCAAGAACACATCAAAGATATCATCCACCACGACCAAGTAGGCTTCATCCCAGGCATGCAAGGGTGGTTCAACATACGGAAATCCACCAATGTAATCCACCACATAAACAAACTGAAGGAGCAAAACCACATGATCATCTCCTTAGATGCTGAAAAAGCATTTGACAAAGTCCAACACCCATTCATGTTTAAAGTCTTGGAGAGATCAGGAATACAAGGCACATATCTAAACATAGTAAAGGCAATATACAGCAAGCCTATTGCCAACATCAAACTCAATGGAGAGAAACTTAAATAAATCCCACTGAAATCAGGGACAAGACAAGGCTGCCCACTCTCTCCCTACCTCTTCAACATAGTACTTGAAGTCTTAGCTAGAGCAATAAGACAACTAATGGAGATCAAGGGGATACAAATCGGAAAGGAAGAGGTCAAAGTGTCACTATTTGCAGATGATATGATAGTATACATGAGCGACCCCAAAGATTCAACCAGAGAACTTCTTCAGCTGATTAACACCTTCAGCAAAGTGGCAGGATACAAAATCAACTCAAAAAAATCAGAAGCCCTCCTGTATACCAAAGACAAAAGGGCCGAGAAAGAAATTAGGGAAACAACACCCTTCACAATAGCCACTAATAACATAACGTACCTTGGGGTGACACGAACCAAGCAAGTGAAAGACCTGTTTGAGAAAAACTTCAAGTCTCTGAAGAAAGAAATTGAAGAAGATCTCAGAAGATGGAAAGATCTCCCGTGCTCATGGATTGTTAGGATTAACATTGTGAAAATGACCATCCTGCCAAAAGCAATCTAAAGATTCAATGGAATTCCCATAAAAATAACAACTCAATTCTTTACAGTCCTTGAAAAAAAGATTCTGAGCTTCATATGGAGAAACAAAAAACCCAGAATCTCCAAAACAATCCTGTACAACAACAGATCATCTGGAGGTATCTCTATCCCCGATCTCAAGTTGTACTACAGAGCAATAGTAATAAAAACTGCATGGTATTGGCATAAAAACAGAAAGGAGGATCAATGGAACTGCATAGAAGACCCAGAAATAAACCCACACACCTATGAATACTCAATTTTTGACAAAGAAGCCAAAACCATTCAATGGAAAAAAGACAGCATCTTCAACAAATGGTGCTGGTCCAACTGGATGTCCACATGCAGAAAAATGAAAATAGATCTATATTTATCACCCTGCACAAAACTAAAGTCCAAGTGGATCAAAGACCTCAACATAAAACCAGATACTCTAAATCTGTTAGAAGAAAAAGTGGGGAACAGCCTAGAACTCATTGGCACAGGAGACAACTTCCTGAACAGAACACCAACAGCACAGGCTCTAAGAGCAACAATCAATAAATGGGACCTCATGAAAATGAAAAGCTTCTGTAAAGCAAAGGACACTGTCATCAAAACAAAACGCTTGCCTACAGATTGGGAAAGAATCTTCACTAATCCTTTATCGGACAGAGGACTAATATCGAGTATATACAAAGAACTAAAGAAGCTGAAAAGCAGCAATCCAAGTAATCCAATTAAAAAATGGGGAACAGGCGGGGCAAGATGGCAGCGCCGGGAGGACTCTCATTCTGAGGAGCAGCACAGCAGGATTGGCACAGTGACCAGCAATCAGAACCCGCGGCCATAAAACACAAGTGGTTGTGTTTCTCAGGTGAGAGGATACCCCACGGTGGGGGATTCGATCAGCTTTAACTCACCCGGCAAAACCGCGGAAGAAATCCCCGTTCCGCCAGGCGCTTGGTCGCCAGCCCAGAGCTACCCGCCAGCGCGATCTGGTCACGGTCCCAGACTGAACTGTGGGCCCACAACACCATAGACTGGATCTCCCAGTCGAGAGATAACCCCACGGAGCAGGAAACAATTGGGACCGACCCCAGGTTACCCAGACACCCCCTGGAAAAGACTCGGGTTCCGCGGGTGCCCCAGGAGCCAGCCCGGACCCAGAGCCGGGAGGGACAAAGGCGCCTGCCTGCACAGAGCCCTGCCTGCGCGCGTGATTCGCCGCCTCAGATAGAACTGTGGGCACCAGGGCAACAGGGCACCAGACTGCGTGTCTCTGGCAGGAGGAAACCCCCAGCGGAGGGGGTCAGCAGCTCTAACGCTTGGGACACCCAGCACCAAAACACTTCCTGGACTCACGCAGACTCTAGTGCAGGCAGAAGCGCTGTGCTCTGCCGCCATTGTTGCGTTCCCCTGGGGCACTGGGACACACAGCTGCATCCTCGGACCTGCAGGAGTCAAAGAGCCATTACAGCAGCCCTCAGATACTGTGCCAGGGATCGGCCAGTTGTCCCTGGCTGGACTGCCAAAACTGTAGGAATCCCTGATCCTTCAGGGGGGCTGCACCCACAGCGTCTGGACCAGAGCAGTGCCTGTAGCCGCCATCCCAGACAGAGACACACAGCTTCTGGTCCAGAGTGAGGCACCCAGCCTCCAGACCAGAACAGTGCCCCCAGGTGCCAAATCAACCTAGGTGCACATTCTCCAGGTCCAGAGCAGAGCAATCAGCCTTTGGCCCAGAGACTTGCTGAGTGCACCTCCCACTTTCTCAGACAGAACTGTGCGCCCCAGGATAACAGACTGAGTTTCCCTGTTGGGAGAAAACCCCATAGCTAGGGAATCAGCAGTTTCTTCAAGAGGACTGTACATGGAAATTTAGTGAGCAGCAGCACACTAAATTTATAACAAGAAACCCAGCAGTGGGGCAGCTGTCTTGAGAAATTTTATGGGTAAGAGGAGATCCCCCCCTGCCTAACATAGACCACAGCTACTACTCAGGGCTATAAACCTGAGGTGAGCAGTGGCATCTCCGGAGAAACACTGGCCATACAGTGACCATAACCAAAAATCAGAGAAGGACTCCTTCAGGAAAAATCATCTTCCGGCCAAGGGGATACTCCCTACCTCAGGACTCCAGGAAGCACAGAAACTAACAGCCAAAACCTAAATCAGCCCAATGGGTAGAGGTCAGCGTAAAGGCTCAACCAACAAAAGACAGAGCAATATGGCATCTCCAGAACCCAGCCATCCAGGGGCGAACAGCCCTGAACAATGCAGCATAATAGAAAATCAAGAAGAGGACCTTACATCTATGTTGATGAAGAGGATAATAGAGGAGACAAATAAAATACGTAAAGAATTAGAGGAAGATAAAACCAAACAGATCATGGCTATCCGTAAAGAAATGGAGGAAGATAAAGACAAGCAAATTAGGGCCATCCGTGAAGAAATACGGGAAGATGCAGCCAAACAGCTTGTGGCCTTCAGAGAAGAAATAATTAAATCACTGAAAGAAATCAAAGAGACAGAGTTGAAGGAACTAAAAGAAAAAGAGGAAAATACAAGCAGACAGGTGAAGGAAGTAAACAAAACAACTCAAGACCTGAAGATAGAACTAGAAAAATTAAAGAAAACACAAATGGAGGAAATAATGGAGAGGAA
>NW_026590491.1:0-2095 GCF_907164565.1 Psammomys obesus
AGAGAAATAGGGTCCTCAAAGAGCTGCTGATTTCACCATTGTGAAAATGAACTTATTGTGGCAGGATGAGTGCTTTGGTAATTTCCCAAAAAGTAATAATTAATGTCAAATGAATGAAGACAGAACAGATTGGTGGGTGTACAATTTGGGGAGGACAGCATTGTGGGGATCAGGAGCCAGGTGAAGGACGTGTGGGAGTGGTAACAGAATCCACACAGAATCATGGGAAATCAGACTAAAGGTGCAGGTGTAACTATTGTACAATGTACAAGTCTTTAAATGACTGAAAAGCCAATGAGAACATCCCATGGTAGTCTCAAGCACCATAGTGACTCTACCACTGGGTCATCAGGAATTGGGCCATGGGTTACCAATTCCAAAAACAAGGTCGTAAGATTCCCTACCTAAGGAACAGCTTGAGGATAACCACAAGGATGAGAATGTATCTTATCTCAAAGTGGGACATTTATGCTGAGCATCCTACCAACCTTGTAGTAGAGCATTCAATGACACAGAAAATACCTAACATTCCTGAGGCCTAGAGATAGCTCACTCAATGTTAGTTATGTTAGTTAGCCAATCACTTTGTAAAAAGCCTGCCCTTGCTGAATGTCACCCCATCCTGTTAAATCAGAACTTCCTGATCCTTCCTTAATCCAAAATCAAAACCATGCCATGTGGGTGCTTGGGGCTTTCCTCTCTGATCTACTGTGTTGGTGATGGTAGAAAGATGAAGCTTAAGCCCAAATAAAGCTCTTTGATCTTGCATATGTTGTCTGGCTCATGGTGATCTTTGGGGACCCTAAGATCTGGGCATAAGATTTGGGGGCTCATACCTGATCTCCAAGACTCCCATGTGCCACTGGCACATGGAGTTGAACACCAGCCAGTAAGTGAACACTCTGTCCATGTCTGTCTGTCTGTATCTGTCTCTGTGTTTTCCTAGTTTCTGTTTTTGGGCCCTGGGGCAAAATCTGTAATCTGTGTGGTCAGAAGGTTAGAGCTGATGCTCTGGATAGCTGTGGGCCACAGGAGGCCTGAAAGAGATTCCAGACCTCCCTCAAAGGGGTACATCTGTAAAGGGAGTTGAGCGCCCAGTTTTCTGTGATCTCTGGATCCCAGACGGTAGGAATGTGCCACTATCTGTAAGGGGTGGGAGAGAACCCAGTTTTCTGTGATTTCTGAATCTTTGGATATGGACAAAGCAGGTAGCCCCTGCAGCACAGATTCACTGATGTTCAAATTTCAGTTTAGCTGCTGCATGTGTAGTGGGATTTGTTGTCTGGCCCTGTGTTTTCTGCTGTGCAGGCAGTGGGATCTGGCTGTTGTCTTTTTGTTTCAGTGTCTTTTCTGTTGCTGCCTGTTTTTGTTATTGGGACTGACTGAGGACATGGGACAGAATCCTTCTATCCCCCTAGACTTGATTCTTTCCCATTTCAGGGAGGCTTGAGCCATGCTCCACAGGCTACAGTGACAGTAACAAGGAGGTCACAAGGGATGTATGCAGTATGCAGAGCCCCAGTCTTGCCACTCTGCCACTGGTCTCTGGTCTCTAGTTTGACATAGCTTGGCTGCTGCTCTGGTCTCTGATCTGGTAGAGATCTACAGATATGTTACTGCTCCAGTCTCTCTTCTGCCTGAAAGCGAATTGCCATTCCAAACTCTGGTGTAGTTGGGTGGAACCCGATTTTGGTGTAGGCCACCATTAATGGAACAGAATAGAGGGCCCATAGAGAGACAGGCCACTGTTTTGAGTTTTGGTATTTTCTTGTTCCATTCACTTTGTGCACACTTTATCTGGTACATTCTTTTCCTGTGTTGTTTTCTTGTGGTTTTGTTTCCTTGTGATGGTCTCAGTGGGCTTGTGACCAAACAGCTGTGCTCCGTGGTGACTTTGCCTGCCCTATGATCCCAGAACTACAAGCTGGGACAGCTCTTCTCACCAGTGGGAACACACATTTCCACATGGTTGGCTGGAAAGCCTCAGTTAGAGAGGGGTCTGTGTGCAGAAAATCCTGCTGGGCTGTTCCTTGTTGCCACTTGTTTCCTCTCTGAGGAAAGTCAATGACCTCAGGTTAGCTCTAGCTTGGAACAA
>NW_026590492.1:0-9914 GCF_907164565.1 Psammomys obesus
AGAGACAGAAAGAGCTAAAGAACTTTAAAGACTACTTGAGGAGTGCTGTAGAAACCTAATATAGTGGAAACTTCATAAAATGTATACATATATGAAGTTGATCTAAATTAAAGTGCCAAATAATGGGGGAGACAGAGTCCCAACTGGACATCACTTGTCACCAAATGAAGCTTCCATTACTGTGATTGGGTTGTATCTAATTGAGTTGTTGGCCAAAGAGGTCCCGTGATATTCCCCAAACAACCCAAGCTGTTGTCAGGACTATGGCAAGGCCCCATTGCTGAAGTCAACACTTACACAACTCATTTATCATGTAAAATTTGAGCTGATGCCGATACAGAGCTTTTGCCTCTAGGTTCTAGCATCTTCGATATAGAAAAATATTCTGCACACTACCAAAAGACAAATGTAAGCACCAACTCAGCTTCAAGTCCTTTGATCTTCAATGGTGCCTTGTGTGCAAGATGTACTAAGGCAATGGTGGCAAAGGTTGTGGCAGTAACCAATCAATATCAGGACTAAGGCCCACTCCATGATATGGAGCTCCTACCTGACACTGCTTGGGTGACCAAGAACCTGATAGTAGATATCCTGGAGATCTAGGGCAAAAGAAAACACTATTATTCTTTAAAAATGTAACAATTAAATTACTTTTAATGACATTCTGCAAACTCATAGATCAGTGTCTTGGTTAGCCATCAGCAGATGGGAACAAATACAGAGACTCACAGACAGATGTTATACAGAAAGTGAGAGACCTTGAAACCTTCAGCCATAAATGAGATATCTTCATCAAATCTCTTCACTCCTCTTCTTAGAGTTTAGGGAAGTCTGCTTAAGAGAAAGCAGAAAGAATATAAGGGACTGAAGGATGGAGGACACCAAGAAAACAAGGACTTTTAAATCAACATGATCAAAGCTCATATAAATTCAGAGAGATTGAGGCAGCATGCATAATCTTACACACATCTGTTTCAGGTCCTTTGGATATATACATATAATTATGGCTTCCAGTTTACAGTATATATGAGATTCCTGGCTGTATGAACAAGTGGGTCTGGTTTTTTTGTGTGTGTGCCTTTTCTTGGGCTCTTTCCTTTGAATTGTTTGTCTTGTCCAACTCCAAAATGTTAGCTCTGTTTTGTTTTATTTTTTATCTTTTAGAACTCTGATTCTTTTTGTTTTTTGAGATAGGTTTTCTCTGTGTAGTCTTGGTAGTCCTAGAGTCACTTTGTACACCAGGCTGGCCTTGAACTCACTGAGATCTGCTTGCCTCTGCCTCTGAGTGCTGAACTACAGGTATATGCCACTGTACCTAGCTCTTGGTTGTTTTCTAATGAGAGACAGAAATGTGTTAAATCCAGATGAGAGCAGAGACGGGAGAAAATGGAAGGAGAAGAGGTCATGGATACTGTATTCAATATATATTATGTGAGAAAAAAATTTATTTTCAATAACAGAAAAAATAAAGAAACATGGAGCAGAAATAAGAAAATACAACTTTCAATTCCTTTTATTGTTAGTTCTTGTGCAGGCAAATTTTATCTGCTTTTTGGCTACTAAAGATGGGTCAGCTGCCCTAATAACAGGATTTTCTTAACATGAGCCTCAGACTGAAGGCAACATGATTTTCATAAGACTTTAGGGAGTATGCAAATGAGAGAGAGAGAGAGAGCCTACTCCCTGTTCCAATTCATTATCTTATACAGGACAGGATAGGGGTTGTGAAACAAACAAACAAAAAGCCAGAAAATTCACCAGTCTATCATTCCTCAAGTCAAAGGCTCCAGAGCGTGTCTAGCCCTTTTTTGTTCCTCTGAAGACTTCTTGTGTTTATTGGAAATTGTTGTTGTTGTTTTGGAGAGTGTTTTCAAAATTTCAAACAATATGTTGATTATGCTTTTACCCTCACACAACTCCTCCTAGATTCTATCCATCTTCCTACCCATCCACATTTATGTCCTCTCACTCTCATTCTCTTTCTCTCTCTCTCTTGCTCACTTGCTCATTTGGGCTCACTATTGCTCTCATGTTCTCTCTCTTAAGCCATAAATAAACCCAAAACAACAAAAATAAAAACAAAAAAAAAAAACAAATGAGACAAAACCCACCAAAACAAAGAGCTCCTCACAGACATGTTTTTAAAAATAAATAAATAAATAAATAAATAAATAAATAAATAAATAAATGAAAATAAACATCAACAACAAAAACCATGGAGTTCATTCTATGTTGACCAACTTCTCCTTGTTATAGGAAAATGGTGTGTGGTTTGTCTACTCAGCTGAGAAATCTACTGCAAAAAAAAAAATCGTTTTCTCTCTTCCCAGCAGGTATCCATTTCAAATAGCTTCATTATTATGAGTAGGACCAACTATCCTACCCCTATTCTTTCTATCAGTTCTGGGACCCTGTCTGGTTTGAACCTATGCAGGTCTAGTGGATGGTACCACTTCTAAGCGTGTATCTCTGGTGCAATCCGTTTATCTGTGACACAAGAGTGTGGTACTGGTTGCCTTCTGTGCACAGATGCATGGCTCAGCCTCCTAAATTATTTTTCTTGACATTCTTGGCTTCCTAGCTGTTCCTTTGACCTCTGTGCTTAACTGAAAAGGCTAAGGTTTTTCCATCTCCTCACCTCATGGTAACTCCCAGGATATTCTGCTTTCCTATGCTGTTGTCTTTCTCTCAAAAATCTATTTAAAAAATCCTCAAGCTTGTTTTTCAGTCTATTTTAAAGTTGTCTTTCTAATGATACTAATAACCCCCAAAGCGAAATTCAGTTCCCCAATACAGTGTTAGAAAGACTTCTCTATCACCTCTGCCTCCCTGAAGCCTCCAGGAGCAGGTTTTGGTGCTGGCTGTAAGTATCTGGGGAGCATGGTGCGCCCACCACACAGATGTAGGAGGCAGTGTCTTCCAGCAGGGATGCTGTGATATGCAGGGTGCTGTGCTTAGCAACTGCATCCAGAATTGCTGAGTACCTTCCATTTGACCTTTTGTGCTCTGCGTAAGTCATGATTACCAGAGACACAGGACCTCTGCCTGTGTCTTGTTTGTACGACCTTAAGTTATTAAAGGGGCTCACACTGTAGTTGCATTGAAGGACACAGCTCTCTCCCTGAAGGACGACCAAGGACTGGGGACTCTGCTCCACTTGTGTCTTGCCAGCCACCCCTGTTCAGAAAACAGTGTGAAGTTCCAGACATCGATCATCCACACTTAGCACTTATAGTTAGCATCTTTCCTTACCCTATACAAGCATCTCAGGTTATCTAGAAAAAGGTTGATTTTCTTCCCTCCTTCCACCCCAAGGTATTTCATCTTTTCTCCAAATCCTACGAAATGTTCTTTGCCCCTGGCTAACACCTCCACTCACTTACACTGAAAACATGGCCACAAAAGCACCCAGCAGGCATGCAGGTGCTTCTCCATTTTTGCTGCAGAAGTGTGCCCCAAAGCTGCTGCCTCATTTCCTCAGCTCTTTCTTGCACATTAAATGAGAACTCTCAAGAGTAAGGCCAGCCAATCAGAGACCTGATCTGATGCCAACACTGTCATCTCGCGGTCAGAGCTATAGTTGCTCAAAACCGTAGAGTAAGCATTCTGTGGTTGCTTTTTGTGGTTAGCGAGGTGATGCAGAATGTGACTTCTTATGGATGTATAGAAACCACAGTAGAGTGTCAATGCGACTGTATTTCAGGACCTCAGTTCAACTCTGGCTCTACATAAGACAGCTAATATCTACTTTCCTTCTCTGAAAGTAGATGCCTAAGGACTTCTGAAAGTTTGAATAGAAATAATTCACAGTAGGAGCTAATGATCATGACTAGCCTGAACTAGGCCCTCACCTAAAATGTAAATTCCTTTAGAATGTGACTTTTCATCCGTTCTATTTGCAAGTATGTCACCAGTTTCTAAAAATGTGTTTTGTCATAAACGGGTACATTAAAATTCTGCTTAAAAATATTTGTATTTGTGCTCTTTGAACACCTCCCCTGAGGGGGGAGCATCCTTACCAGGCCACAGAGGAAGACAATGCAGCCACTCTTGATGTGATATGATAGACTAAGATCAGAAGGAAGGAGAGGAGAACCTCCCCTATCAGTGGACCTGGGGAGGGGCATGCGTGAAGAAATGGGATGGAGGGTGGGACCAGGAGGGGAGGAGGGTAGGCCTTATGGGGGGGATACAAAGTGAATAAAGTGTAATTAATAAAATAAATTAAAATTTAAAAAGAGTGGTAGTTACATTGCTCACTTACATCCTCACTCTTTGTTTAAACAAAGAGGCTGAGGACATTGTAGGATATCAGGCTAAGCCAGAAAGACTTCAAGCTGTATTATTTACCTGGCTGTGAGGTGCAGCCAAGTTCCAGTCCCTTAAAATACGAGATGTTTTCATAATAATGTAAAAAAAATATTTGTATTAATTTTTTGACAATTTCAAGTTTGTATACAAAGTATTCCTGAGGGAATATTAAATCCTGTAGTAATGATAGGCTTTTAAATCATACATTATTAGTTCAACAATAGTTTTCAAGACCTATAGTCAAGTTGGTCACAAATGCTAAGGATCAGCAATTCTGTGCTCAGGAATTACACACTAACAAAGAAATAGTTGAGCATCTGGCACAAATACTGACAAGTGGAATATGCTGAAGGGTGTGAAAATTCCCTTTTTAAAGCTTCTTATTTCTCAGTGAAATTTGGAACCCAGGAAAATGTAAAAATTGTTTAGATATATGAAGATCAACTGTATATCTGAGAACTAATAATTCACAGAGATGAAGAAAGCAAAAAGAATGCCTGAAAATCAAAACCAGAATAATTCTTTCATACAGGACAAGACAGGTTTTGAGAAGAGAATTATGAGAAG
Organism: Psammomys obesus; assembly: GCF_907164565.1. NCBI lineage: Eukaryota > Metazoa > Chordata > Mammalia > Rodentia > Muridae > Psammomys > Psammomys obesus. The sequence continues at coordinate 4,879 of NW_026590492.1, forward strand.
TAAAGACCGTGTGATCACTGGTTTTTCTGGCAGCATAGCCAGGCCAGAGAACCCAGACAGTTAATCTAACACTCAGCTAAATCCCACTGTGAAATAGCTGGATCTCATGTGATCATCTGGAGGATTTAAGAAAAATGCTAGTGATTCACGCCTTTAATCTCAACACTTGGGAGGCAGAGGCAGGCATCTCGGTGAGTTTGAGGCCAGCCTGGTCTACAAAGAGAGTTCCATGACAGCCAAAGCTATATAGAGAAACCCTGTCTCAAATTAAAATATAGGAAAAAGAAAAGAAAGGAGAGAGAGAGAGAGAGAGAGAGAGAGAAAGAGAGAGAGAGAGAGATTCTCCCAACAGAAGACATTTTGTTGGCTTGTCAGAAGGTGACCTTTCTTCTGAACAATGAGTGTCCCCTTCAGCTCTCCACGCTGCTGCTGTACCCGAGTCCCTGCTCTTCCTTCTTCTCCTTGAGAATTAGGTGAGGCATGTTTGCTAGGGTTACTCTTCTATAGCAAAGACTCCTGTAATGGGGACACAGAGCCATCTTCTGTAGCCAGGCAAGGTCTCAAGTGGAAGGACTTACACACCAGCCTAGCCACAAAGCCTTAGACCTACAGTTTGTCCTTTCTGCAGAGTGTTCTGGGACTGGAGCCTGGCAGAATCTTCATCAAAGGAACCAGAGAGACTGCATCCAGCAATTGCTGGGAGCAGATACAGAGTCCCACAACCAAACATTAGGCAGAGTTCCTGGAGTCTTGTGGAAAAGGGAGAGGGAGAGAAGAAGGATTGGAGGAACCAGAGGGGTCTGCTCACAGAATCAACTGACTCATGGGCTGACCCAGGGAATTCATAGGTGCTTGCAGGAATCAGGAAGCCAGAAGGGGTCTGCTTTCTCTCCTTGTGTATATGTTCTGGCTGAGTAGCTTGGTGTTCTTGTGGGATTCTTAACAGCAGGAGATGAGGCTGCCCCTGACTCTGCCTACTTGTGGGACCATTTTCCTCCTTATGGGTTGCCTTGTCCAGCCTTGACGTGATGATATATTTCTGGTCTTATTGTAACTTGTATTATCATGTTTGGTTGGTGTCCTTGGGTGGCCTGCACGTTTCTGAGGGGAGAAGAAGTGATGGTTCTGGCAAAGAGGGAGAAAAGAGGGTTCAGAGATTGGTGTGAGGAGGGTAAATTGCAGTTGGGATGAATATATAAGAGGGAAAAAAAGAATTCCAGAGGGCTTTGTTAGGGAATGATTGCCGTTTTCTGTCACCTTTCTTCCAGAATCTATAAACATCACTTTCTCCAGGACATTTGATTACCTGAAGACAGATAAGGTTTAAAACGTGGCTCACTGGTCGACCACTTATCTGGCATGTGCGGGGCTCTGGGTTTGTTCCCCAGCACTGTGAGAACATGGCTTAATGAACAACAGTCATGACCCTGGAGCTGTCTTCATTCTTCTAATGATTTGTGAAGTTAATGTGGCCCGGCATGAGGACATTTCTGTGATTTTCACCAGCAGAGACATGGAAGGCCTCACAGCAGCTGTGCTGAAGTCAGTGATTTCAGAGGCAGGTGCGCAGCAGCCAGGCCACCTGTTTCCTCTCGGTTTGTGCTCAGCTCCCCCTACAGTGTCTGTCACTGTGTCACTCATTGCACAGTAGTACACAGCCGAGTCTGACTCTTGCACTGAGGCTTTCTGCAAGTGGAAGGAGGTGGTTCCTTTATCATATGTGGCTTCAAACCCTCTGCTGCTTCCCTTCTCGCCAGCTGTGATGACTTTCAGGAGGAGATGCAGGCCTTCTCCAGGATATCGAACATACCAGAAAAGAGAAGGGAACGCTATGCTTGTGGCTGAATACGTGCAATTTATTGTCAGGAACTCGCCTTCTGAGATGGTCACTTGGCCTCCTGTTTGTGTCACAGAGTCTCCGTGGGTCCTTCCTAGAGTGCAAGGAAAGGAAAGAAAAGGAGAGAGAGAGACACACACAGAGAGACAGAGAGAGCTCTCAGTGTCACCTTGATGATAATGTTCTTAAGTAACTTCCAGCTAAAAAGTGTTTGAAGTCACTTTACTTACCTAGTATGAGGATCAGCATAGCCACGAAGCCTGGAGAAAAGTCCATCTTTACTGTCATCTAGAAAACGGTCTTGATGCTTAGCATGAAGAGGTGTTAACTCAGAGAAACTATGAGTTGATTTAGTTGTAAGTGACACAGACATGAGCCTGTGTTAGGACACTGCGCCCCCTGCTGCACAGAAACGGAACTGAGGATGGTTGTTAACCTGAACCTTCTCTCTGATTTTGTAAATGATGCAGATGTCAGTCTTTCCACCCTTTACAATTAAGCACAGCTATTACAGCCTACATCAACCATAGGAGAGCATCTCAAGGTTCTTTTACTTGAGAATAAAGCTGGACCTTTGAACATAGGCCTTTATATGTCCATGCATCTATTGTGAGTCAGACAGCAGCCACCCACGGAAATCCCATGAAAGTGCTTCAGGTTAAAACCACAGAAAGCAGTAAGAAGACAACTCACGATGGAGAATTCTTTCCATCAGAACGCTTTCCAACCTGTAAGGCAGAGATTTACATGCGCAACATGGCAATTTGTATTTGAGAAAGGAAATACCAATGAGGAAGACCTGGTTTGGGGAGCAGGGTCATTACTTGAACAGCCATAAAACAAAAATATTTTAAGACTGTCAATTTCCATAGAAGTTTTCTCACTCCATAATCTTGTTGATAGTGTTGATAGTACAGTCATTGAAAACTGGAAAGTATGAATTCTAGATAGAACAAGCTACATAACTTAACAACTGAATCCCTGTCCAATGATCTGATCTTGATGCCTTATTGCCTCATCTCTTCCTTGTCCTCAGCATAGGGCTGACAACCATGAGGCATGAGCTGACGCTGTGCTCCAGTGGCATTCCAGCAGGAAGGATGCTTTCCACACTGATTAGAGCATGGGCCAGGCTGGCACCCGCTCTCCACAGATAAAGAAGCTCATCAGCACAGAATCAATCTGTGTGTACTTCCTCAGATGCAGACTCAAGGAACAAATCCAAGGCCTGATACTGTCTGAGGTCATGGATCCCTTCAACTTCTCTTCCAGTTTACAAGTCACATCATCAGAAGTTTTCACAGAACTCTCCTAAACAGAAACTCTGTAAGCATCAGAAATGAAGTTTATTCTTACACATGACAATAGCTGAAAATTGAATGACAATGGGTTGTTTGAAAAGTACAAAGTTACATTTTCACGGAATGAAAAGTTCTAAAAATGGCTGGTTACATAATAGGAATGCGCTTAGTGATACTTATTGCACACTTACTATTTTACTGATTTTTCAATTTATCACTGGAGAATTTCATATATTGTACATATGTGTTTTGATCATAAATCTGTACATTCTTCCCTTCTTCTCCAGGCCCCCACTTTAAAACGTCTGAGGTGGTAAGCTTTCTATCTGAACACCACACTTTAGCACACTTACAAGAATTGTAAAAGCTGCTTCCTTTGAAGGCTTCTAAGCCCCACCTTGGCATTCCACCTGCAAGGAAAAGATGAAATTACAATACAGGGTAATTTAGTAGTCAAACTCCACCATTTTGCCTTTGGACACACATGAATAAGTAAGGTGAGAGTGGAAGGAGGGAATCACAGTGAATGAGAATTTGGGATTGCAGAGACATTTTTATGGTAGCAGACCTGGGGCTGCACAGAATAATCCACATGGCAGCAATGGATGTTTATTCAGAAGAATGTTGTGAAGGGCAAGGATGGAGAAAACGAACATATATTCTGCCATTTTCTAAGAAAATGAACTTCTAAGTACTGACTATGATTATAAAGGTGAATAAGATGATGACACAAGCATTTTATACATAATATATTTTTAAGATTTATTTATTTTTATGTGCACTGGCATGTTGAAGGTCTTGCCAACTGTATTTAAAGTCAATACTTAAAGGTAAAGAAATACTGTCATCTTAGAAATTCCTTAACCTATTCAATGCTAGGTAGTCATTCTGCCAAGTGAGCTATAAATAACATATATTCATACCCACTCCTGGTGACTTTTCTCTTTCTTGAAACAATATCTCACTATGTAAGTCACAGAAATCCTGTAACCAAAAGGGCTTTGGTATCTGTGGTAGACAGAGAGCATCACACTCAGCCTGAAATCCTTTTTTCTTGGTGCCTCCATTGTATAAGTTTCTTTACCAACAGTGCATCACACTGATGCCAGCATTCTGATGGCTACATTCTTCATTGGCTAAGGCATCTGGAGGCAAATTTCAAAGGCCAGGCACATGGCTTCTGTGACTGTGCCCTCTAACAAACATCCCACATTGTAACAAGCACTGTAGGCTCTGATGTTGGGAGCAAAGCCCTGGGACCCTTCCTAAGGGCCTGACCTGCCAGATAAGCACTGGGCGCCAGCAGGCCATAGCTTCTTACAACCCATTGTTCCCAAAACTGTTTGCTTTGGGACACATCCGTGACCACCGATGTGACCACCGATGTTATCTTCGGGCCTTGTAACTCTTTAACCCACCTTCTTAGCCTTGGGAACTTCCCACCAAGGGCCTTGGTATTTTTCCACCACTACTCCCCTTTCTCGCCCCTCTCCCCCGCCCTACCAAAACCACGTTTTAAAAGAAACACCAAAGTTCATTAAAGGAGACACTTGACCGGCAACCGTCTGCTTGTGTCCTTTCTCTCTCTCCCCCATCTTTTTCAGGATTGACCCCCTTCGCCCCCACGAATAACTGAGTCCCGCGGGACGGGACACTCTTCCTGGAAGTTCTCACAGACACTTGTACACATAAGGTAAGAGACTATTCCTCTGCCACATTCATCCTGTTATGAGATTTCGCTACTGTTTAATTTCTCATATTGCTAAAAAGGAGGTTTTGAGGAAAGAATGAGACTTTGCTAGGCATGGTTGGAAAGTTAAAACTCAGTTCTTCACATGGCAAAAGCTAACGTGTTTCTAATCATGGCTAGAGCTATCTGTAGCTTTGAAAGAGGTGGT
>NW_026590493.1:0-14453 GCF_907164565.1 Psammomys obesus
AAGACCCCTGCACAGTTGTAGCCCATGGCAGTTCAGTGTCCAAGTGGGTTCCATAGTAATGGGAACAGGGACTGTCTCTGACATGAACTGATTGTCCTGCTCTTTAATTACTTTCCCCTGAGGGGGAGCAGCCTTACCAGGCCACAGAGGAAGAAAATGCAGCCACTCCTGATGAACCCTAATTGACTAGGATCAGAAGGAAGGAAAAGAAGACCTCCCCTATCAGTGGACTTGGGGAGGGGCATGCATGCAGAGGTGGGAGGGAGGGAAACACAGGGGTGATACAAAGTGAATAAAGTGTAATTAATAAAAAAATTAAAAAAGGAAACAGAAAAAAAGAAGATTCTCAAAGACTGTCTCCTGCTAACTACATAGCAAAAAAAAAAAAAAAAAAAAAAAAAAAGAATACAAGCAATGAAACTCAGCAACACCACCAATCTCACAACAAAACAAAGTAACAATTGTTGGTCATTAGTATCTATCAACATTAAGGGACTCAACTCCCCAATAAAAAGACACAGACTAACAGAATGGTTGCAGAAACAGGATCCATCATTCTGTTGCATCCAAGAAACACACCTATGCAACAAAGATAAAAACTACCTACCTCAGAGTAAAGGGCTGGAAAAAAGTTTTTCAAGCAAATGGTTCCAGAAAACAAGCTGAAGTAGCCATTCTAATATCTAATAAAATAGACTCTCAAACAAAGTTAATAAAAAAAGATACAGAAAGCCACTATATTCTCATCAAAGAAAAAATCCACCAAGAGGACATCACAATTTTGAATATTTAAACCCCAAATACAAGAACACCTACATTCGTAAATGAAACATTATTAAAGCTAATATCATACATTGATCCTAATAATATAATAGTGGGAGATTTCAACACCGTACTCTCATCAAGGGAAAGATCATCTAGACAGAAAACAAATAGGGAAATAAAAGCACTTACAGAGTCCCTAAAATCAAATGGACCTAATAGACATCTACAGATCTTTTCACCCAAACTCAAAAGAGCATACCTTCCTTTCAGCACCTCATGGAACCTTCTCCAAAATAGACCATAGAGTTGGTCACAAAGTAAGCCTCAACAGATACAAAAAGATTGAAATAATGCCTTGTATTCTATCTGACCACCCTGGACTAAAGCTGGACCTCAATAACAAGGGAAATTAAAAAACAACTGTCACGCACATGGAAACTGAACAACTTGTTACTCAATGACAGCTGGGTTAAGAAAGAAATAAAGAAAGAAATTAAAGACTTCCTAGAATTCAATGAAAATGAAAGCACAACTTACCCAAATTTATGGGACACATAGAAAGCAGTGCTCAGAAGAAAATTTATAGCACTGAGTGCCTGCAAAAAGAAATTTGTAACATCACATACAATCACCTTAATGGCTCAACTGAAAACCCTAGAAAAAAAAGAATCAGATACAACCAAGAGGAGCAGACGGCTGGAAATAATCAAACTCAGGGCTGAAATCAATCAATTAGAAACAAATAAAACTATTCAAAGAATCAATGAAACAAAAAGCTGATTCTTTGAGAAAATCAACAAGATAGACAAACCCTTAGCCAAACTAACTAAAAAGCAGAGAGAATCTATCCAAATCAGCAAAATCAGAAATGAAAATGGGGACATAACTACAGACACTGAGGAAATCCAAACAATCATTAGGTCATACTACAAAAGCCTATATGCCACAAAATTTGAAAACCTAAATGAAATGGACAATTTTCTTGATAGATTCCATCTTCCAACATTAAGTCAAGATCAGATGGAAAGACTGAACAGCCCTATATCCCCCCAGGAAATTGAAGAAGTTATTAACATTCTTCCCTCCAAAAAACCCTGGGCCAGATGGTTTCAGCGCAGAATTCTACCAGACCTTCAAGAAGTGTTAACCCCAATTATCCTCAAACTATTCCACAAAATAGAAACAGAAGGTACCTTACCAAACTCATTCTATGAAGCAACAGTCACCCTGATACCTAAACCACACAAAGACCCAACAATAAAAGAGAACTTCAGACCTATCTCTCTTATGAACATTGACGCAAAAATACTCAATAAAATACTTACAAACCGAATCCAAGAACACATCAAAGATATCATCCACCATGACCAAGTAGGTTTCATACCAGGCATGCAAGGGTGGTTCAACATACAGAAATCCATCAATGTAATCCACCACATAAACAAACTGAAGGAGAAAAGCCAAATGATCATCTCCTTAGATGCCGAAAAAACATTTGACAAAGTCCAAAAACCATTCATATTTAAAGTCTTGGAGAGATCAGGGATACAAGGCACATACTTAAACATAGTAAAGGCAATATACAGTAAGCCTATAGCCAACATAAAACTCAATGGAGAAAAACTTAAATCCCACTGAAATCAGGAACAATACAAGACTGCACATTCTCTTCAACATAGTACTTGAAGTCCTAGCCAGAGCAATAAGACAACTAAAGGAGATCAAGGGGATACAAATCGGAAAGGAAGAGGTCAAAGTGTCACTATTCGCAGATGATATGATAGTATACCTGAGCGACCCCAAAAATTCAACCAGAGAACTCCTTCAGCTGATAAACACCTTCAGCAAAGTGGCAGGATACAAAATCAACTCAAAAAAATCAGAAGCCCTCCTGTATACCAAAGACAATAGGGCTGAGAAAAATGAAAATAGATCTATATTTATCACCCTGCACAAAACTAAAGTCCAAGTGGATCAAAGACCTCAACATAAAACCAGATACTCTAAACCTGTTAGAAGAAAAAGTGGGGAACAGCCTAGAACTCATTGGCACAGGAGACAACTTCCTGAACAGAACACCAACAGCACAGGTAATAAGAGCAACAATCAATAAATGGGACCTCATTAAACCTAAAAGCTTCTGTAAAGCAAAGGACACTGTCATCAAAACAAAACGACTGCCTACAGATTGGGAAAGAATCTTCACTAACCCTTTATCTGACAGAGGACTAATATCCAGTATATACAAAGAACTAAAGAAGCTGAAAAGCAGCAAACCAAGTAATCCACTTAAAAAATAGGGAGCAGAGCTAAACAGAGAATTCTCGACAGAGGAATATCAAATGGCAGAGAAATACTTAAAGAAATGCTCATCCTCATTAGCCATCAGGGAAATGCAAATCAAAACAACCCTGAGATTTCACCTTACACCCATCAGAATGGCCAAGATGAAAAACTCAAGGGACAACACATGCTGGAGAGGTTGTGGAGAAAGGGGAACCCTCCTCCACTGCTGGTGGGAATGTAAACTGGTACAACTATATTGGAAATCTTTCTGGCGCTTTCTCAGACAATTAGGAATAGTGCTTCCTCAAGACCCAGCTATACCACTGCTAGGTATATACCCAAAGTTTGCTCAAGTACACAAAAGGGATATTTGCTCAACCATGTTTATAGCAGCTTTATTTGTAATAGCCAGAACCTGGAAACAACCCAGATGTCCATCAACGGAGGAATGGGTACAGAAATTGTGGTATTTTTACACAATGGAATACTATTCAGCAATCAGAAATGAGGAAATCATGAAATTTGCAGGCAAATGGTGGGATCTAGAAAAGATCATCCTGAGTGAAATATCCCAGAAGGAGAAAGACAAACATGGTATATACTCACTTATATAGACCTATAAGATGTGATAAACATAATGAAATCTGTACACCTAAAAAAGATAATCAAGAGAGCGGACATGGGGTAAGATGATCAATCCTCATTTAGAAAGACAGATGGGATGTGCATTGAACATATGACAGGAGTCTACTGAGCGCATTGGAAAGACTCTAACTAGCAGTGTTTTCAAAGCAAAGACTCATAACCAAACCTTCAGCAGAGTACAGGGAATCATAAGAAAGAAGGGGAGTTAATCTGATGGGGAAAGGTAGGAGCTCCACAAGGACCAAATATATCTGGGCACAGGGTCTTTTCTGAGACTGACATTCAACCAAGGACCATGTATGGATATAACCTAGAACCTCTGCTCAGATGTAGCCTGTGGTAGCTTAGTAACCAATTGGTTTCCCATAGTGAGGGGAACAAGGACTATTTCTAACAGGAACTCAATGACTGGCTCTTTGGCCTCCCCACCCTCTAAAGGAGGAACAGTCCTGTTAGGCCACAGAGGAGAGTTTTGCAGCCAGTCCTGAAGATACCTGATAAAACAGGATCAGATGAATGGGGAGGAGGTCCCCCCTATCAGTGGACTTGGAAACGGGCACAGTGGAGATGAGGGAGGGAGGGAGGGACTGGGAGGGAATGAGGGATTGGGACACGGCTGGGATACAGAGTTAACAAAATGTAACTGATAAGAAAAAAATAAAATTCAAAATAAATAAATAAATAAATAAATAGATAAATAAACATACTCTGAAATATCAAAAGGGAAAGTCCAGAAATAACCATTTAAAAACTTTTATTGGATATTTTTTGAGACAAAGTATCATATATCTCATACTGGCCTCAAACTTCAAACCTGTTTTGTTGCTAAAGGTGATCTTTTTCTTTTTATGCTTTAGTAAATTATTTTTTAATTAATTATTTTATATTATTTATTTTTGTGAAAATTTTGGGAATTATATTATTACAAGCCTTTAACTGCTGGGGAAGTCATTCTGTAATGTTATTAAAGGAAACAAGAAATTCGTCTTTTATGTAAAAAGAAAAGAAAATTTAACATATAGCTTAAAACTTTAAATATTTGCACTTTACAAAAATATGTATGTAATTCATTTGGTATATTTTTAGTGGAGAGAAATATTTTCAATCATAAAATAATTAACTGTTGGAAAAATCATTGAAATTTATCTTCCACAAATTAGCTATATTTTAAAGAGACTCATTGTGGTTTTAATTCTGGTGGTTTTAATAAGAAATACCTGCCATAACTTCTGGGGTTTAAACGCTATTTCCTTCTTCATTGCACTCTGTGCATATTTAGGAGGTGTGGTTTTGCTGAAGGGAGTAAACAATTTGGTGTGGGCTTTAGTGTTCAGTCTCGTTTTACTTCCATTTTGCTTTCTTTGTTTGCTTTTCTGACTGCCTTGCCTGACATGTCTTGCCACAATTCACTGCCATTACTGATTGTTGTGTCAGTAATCATAAGCCCAAATAAACTGTTTCTTTAATGAGAAAAAAAAAGCCAAAATCAAGAAAGATTCATTGAACTATTCTGCCAGAAGGACACATCAGGAGGCTCCTGGTGGGTGTCAGTGTCTCTAAGATCTGAAGACACAGTGCCCATGAGTATGTCGACAGCAGTGACCACTAGGAATTCAGTTACCCTAGGGATGCTTGTGTGCTGTCTGTGTAATGGAGAAATACACCTCAGGGAACTGGGACCATTTACCATCACGCTGATGAGAGAACACAGTGAAACCTAATGGGCTATGTTTGGGGTATGAGAGTTGAGGCAAAATCCTGACCAATCATTTAGCAATATGGTCAAGAAGGAGTGTGCTCCTTGCTCTCAATAGTGACCCCTACCCCAGGCCCTTCTCCTGATGGCTTCTCCATGAGAGGAGATTTTGTCCCACCTTGAGGAGTGGAGTATGCAGTACCTGGACCTCTTGCTATTTTTCATGGTTGTGGTGATGCCCAGTAAGGCCTTAGTGAGAACAGCTACACTGCCTGATTTCAGAGTGTAGATGAAATATCTCACCATTGACCAGTAAGGCACAAAAGTACATGAGACTTCTATACAGTAGACTTCATCATGGTTTTCTGAGTCAAATTTAAAAGTTATGGTAGTGTCATAGGTATAAAATGCACACACACGAAGATCACAGAAGAGTTAATGGAAGGTTTGTTCTAACATGTGTGTCTCAGGGAAGGAACTCAGTTCTGAAGGCTTAAAAATTACCTTAACATGCTGAGCCATCTTTCCAGGCAATCACCTCACTCCAGGTGTTTGTAAGCGACATATCTGTATTCATGTTCTCTATACATGATTCTATGCTTTATTGGTAATGAATAGATTCCTTTCACACCAAGAAGGAAAACTTGCATTAGTGAAAATACATGTCAACTACTGGAGGCCATGGAGGGATAGGCAGAAAGTCTGAAGTTTAGAGGACCTTAAAGTGTCTATGGAACCTACTAATTTGTTGTCAGCCACAGACCTAGATAGATTTGAGTTTAAAAAATTAAAACCCTATATCTCTGAGAGCTACAGCAATTACAGGGCAGGCTGGGTGAGTACATTCAGATGGCAATTTGGATGCCCCAAAACTGGTCCTTGACTCTGGTTGAGAGAAAGCTTTCAAGACTCAGAATGTTTAGCTTATCTTGGAGAGAAAAGGAGGGGCCTCAGTTCATGCTGTCTAATAAGGACAGTTTTGCCCTGGAAAGGCTGATATAGAACTATTATCTACCTGCACTAGCACCAGTAGAAATAGATCAATCTACCCATGTTGTAGCATTTAGCAAGCCATCCAGAGCATGCTGGCCCCAGACTCCTTCAGTCTACTAAGATGAACATGAGACCCAGTCAATAGCATAGTAGCTTGGTAGTGTGGTCTGCGCCTAGTCTCAACTAGTGCCTGTTAGTGTGAGCTCATAAAGAGATGGTGAAATACGGCAAAGAGGAACCAAAGGCTGTACCCTGGTTCTCTGGCTGCTGAGCCTTTACAAGGCCTGGTTTGCCAGCAATTGTCTGTGGACCCACAGGATTACTTTCTCCACACCTTAGCTGTCTGACTCACCTCCAGTCTCAGAAGTCAGATCCATTCCATAAATTCTAAAACATTCACCTGGAAGAAACACTTGCTCTCTATACTCTGAGATCACCATGGCAAATGGACAGCTTCAACTGTCCATCTCATGTCCCAATTTTGCACACTCATGCTCTGTGCCTCTGCTTCAGGCTCTAAGCAATAAAAATGCTTTATTTTATTTTATTTATTTTATTTTTTTAACTTGTATAAATTACACTTTATTCATTTTGTATCCCCCATAAGCCTCCCCTCCTGGTCCCACCCTCCCCCCTTTCTGCATGCATGCCCCTCCCCAAGTCCACTGATAGGGGAGGTTCTCCTCTCCTTCTTTCTGATCTTAGTCTATCAGTTCTCATCAGAAGTGGCTGCATTGTCAGGGTTCTAGGTTATCTCCACGGGTAGTCCTTGGTTGGAGTATGAGTCTCTGGGAAGTTCGCTGTGTTCAAATTTTCTTGTTCTGTTGCTCTCCTTGTGGAGTTCCTGTCCTCTCCAGCTCTTACTATTTCCCACTTCTTACATAGAATTCCATTCACTCTGCCCGACAGTTGGCCATCAGGCTCAGCATCTGCTTTGACAGTCTGCATGGCAGAGGCTTTCAGGGGCCCTCTGTGGCAGGTTCCGAGGTTGTTTCCGGTTTTTTTTCTTCTGATGTCCATCCTCTTTGCCTTTCAGGATGGGAATTGAGCATTTTTAGTTAGGGTCCTCTCGTTTGCAGGGTTTGTTTAGATGTACAGATTTTAGAGGGTTTATTCTATGTTGTATGTTTATATGAGTGAGTATATACCGTGTGTGTCTTTTTGCTTCTGGGACAACTCACTCAGGATGATCCTTTCCAGGTCCCACCATTTACCTGTAAATTTCATGATTTCCTTATTTTTCAATGCTGAGTAATACCATAATTTCTGCATCCATTCTTCAGTTGAGGGGGATCTGGGCTGTTTCCAGCTTCTGGCTATTACAAATAAAGCAGCTACAAACATGGTTGAGCAAATGTCCTTTTTGTGTACTTGAGCCTCTTTTCAATATATGCCTAGGAGTGGTATGGGTGGATCTTGAGGAAGTGCTATTCCTAGTTGTCTGAGAAAGTGCCAGATTGATTTCCAGAGTGGTTGTACAAGTTTACATTCCCAACAGCAGTGGAGGGGTGTTCCCCTTTCTAAACAACCTCTCCAGCAGGTGTTGTCATTTGAGTTTTTCATCTTGGCCATTCTGATGGGTGTAAGGTGAAATCTCAGGGTTGTTTTGATTTGCATTTCCCTAATGGCTAATGAGGTTGAGCATTTCTTTAAGTGCTTCTCTGCCATTCGATATTGCTCTATTGAGAATTCTTTGTTTAGCTCTGTTCCCCATTTTTTAAGTGGATTACTTGGTTTGCTGCTTTTCAGCTTGTTTAGTTCTTTATATATACTGGATATGAGTCCTCTGTCAGATAAAGGGTTGGTGAAGATTCTTTCCCAATCTGTAGGCAGTCACTTTGTTTTGATGACAGTGTCCTTTGCTTTACAGAAGCTTTTCAGTTTCATGAGGTCCCATTTATTGATTGTTGCTCTCAGAGCCTGTTCTGTTGGTGTTCTGTTCAGGAAGTTCTCTCCTGAACCAATGAGTTCTAGGGTATTCCCACTTTTTTTTCTAGCCGATTTAATGTGTCTGGTTTTATGTTGTGGTCTTTGATCCTCTTAGACTTCAGTTTTATGCAGGGTGATAAGTATGGATCTATTTTCATTTTTCTACATGTAGACATCCAGTTAGACCAGTGCCATTTGTTGAAGATGCTGTCTTTTTTCCATTGTATGGTTTTGGCTCCTTTGTCAAAAATCAGGTGTCCATAAGTGTGTGATTTTATTTCTGGGTCTTCTGTTAGGTTCCATTGATCCACCATTCTGTTTCTATGCCAGTACCATGCAGTTTTTATAATTGTTGCTCTATAGTACAGCTTGAGATCAGGGATGGATAAACCTCCAGAAGATCTTTTATTGTAGAGGATTGTTTTAGAAATTCTGGGTTGCTCATTATTCTATACGAAGATGAGAATTTTTCTTTCCAGGTCTGTAAAGAATTGTATTGGCAATTTGATGGGAATTGCATTAAATCTGTAGATTGCTTTTGGTAAGATGGCCATTTTTACTATGTTAATCCTGCCAAGCCATGAGCATGGGAGATCTTTCCATCTTCTCATATCTTCTTCTAATTCTTTCTTCAGAGACCTGAATTTTTTTTTCATACAAGTCTTTGACTTGCTTGGTTAGGGTTACACCAAGGTACTTTATGTCCTTTGTGGCTATTGTGAAGGGTGTTGTTTCTCTAATTTCTTTCTCAGCCCCTTTGTCTTTTGTGTACAGGAGTGCTACTGATTTTTTTGAGTTAATTTTGTATCTGGCCACTTTGCTGAAGGTGTTTATCAGCTGTAGGAGTTCCCTGGTAGAGTTTTTGGGGTCACTCATGTATAATATCATATCATCTGTAAATAGTGATAATTTGACTTCTTTTCCAATCTCTATCCCCTTGATCTCCTTCAACTGTCTTATTGCTCTAGCAAGGACTTCCAGCACTATGTTGAAGAGATAAGGAGAGAGTGGGCAGCCTTGTCTTGTCCCTGGTTTTAGTGGGATTGCTTAAAGTTTCTCTCCGTTTAGTTTGATGTTGGCTATAGGCTTGCTGTATATGTATATCGCCTTTACTATGTTTAGATATGTGCCTTGTAGCCCTGATCTCTCCAATACTTTAAACATGAATGGATGTTGGATTTTGTCAAATGCTTTTTCAGCATCTAGGGAGATTATCATGTGGTTTTTTTTCTTTCAGTTTGTTAATATGGTAGATCACATTGATGGATTTCCTTATATTGAACCACCCCTGCATACCTGGGATGAAGCCTACTTGGTCATACTGGATAATATCTTTGATGTGTTCTTGGATTTGGTTGGCAAGTATTTTTGCATCAATGTTCATAAGGGAGATTGGCCTGAAATTCTCTTTCTTTGTTGAGTCTTTGTGACGTTTATGTACCAAGGTGACTGTGGTTTCATAGAATGAGTTTGGTAATGTTCCTTCTGTTTCTATTTAGTGGAATAGTTTGAAGAGAATTGGTGTTAGCTCTTCTTTCAATGTCTGGTAGAATTGTGCACTGAAGCCATCTGGTCCTGGGCTTTTTTTGGATGGGAGACTTTTGAGGACCGCTTCTATTTCTTTGGGGGATATAGGTCTATTTAATTGATTTACCTGGTCCTGATTCAGCTTTGGTAAGTCAAATCGATCAAGAAAATTGTCCATTTCATTTAGATTTTCAAATTTTGTGGCATATAGACTTTTGAAGTAAGTCCTAATGATTGTTTGGCTTTCCTCAGTGTCTGTAGTTATGTCCCCCTTTTCATTTCTGATTTTGTTGATTTGGGTGGTGTCTCTCTGCCTTTTAGTTAGCTTGGCTAAGGGTTTGTCGATCTTGTTGATTTTCTCAAAGAACCAGCTCTTGGTTTCATTGATTCTTTGAATTGTTTTATTTGTTTCTAATTGATTGATTTCAGCCCTGAGTTTGATTATTTCCAGCCGTCTACTCCTTCTTGGTGTGTCTGCTTCTTCTTTTTCTAGGGTTTTTAAGTGAGCCATTAAGTTGCTTGAATGAGTTGTCTTGAATTTCTTCTTGAAGGCACTTAGTGCTATGAACTTTCCTCTTAGCACTGCTTTCATTGTGTCCCACAAGTGTGGGTATGTTGTGTCTTCATTTTCATTGATTTCTAGAAAGACTTTAATTTCTTTCTTTATTTCTTCCCTGACCCAGCTGTCATTTAGTAACAAGTTGTTCAGTTTCCATGTGTGTGTATTCTTTTTGCTATTTCTGTTATTGTTGAGGTCCAGCTTTATTCCATGGTGATCAGACAGGATACAAGGGATTATTTCAATCTTCTTGTATCTGTTGACGCTTGCTTTGTGACCAACTATATGGTCTATTTTGGAGAAGGTTCCATGAGGTGCTGAGAAGAAGGTAAATTCTTTTGTGTTTGGGTGTAAAGTTTTGTAAATGTCTGTGAGGTCCATTTGATTCATGACCTCTGTCAGAGATATTATTCCTTTGTTTAATTTCTGTTTTGTTGACCTGTCCTTTGTTGAGAGTGGGGTGTTGAAGTCTCCCACTATTAATGTGTGGGGATCTATATGTGGTTTAAATTTTATCAATGTTTCTTTAACAAATGTGGGTGCTCTTGTATTTGGGGCATAGATGTTCAGGATTGTGACGTCTTCCTTGTGGAATTTTCCTTTGATGAGTATGAAGTGTCCTTCCTCATCTCTTTTTATTAATTTTGGTTGAAAGTCTATTTTATCAGATATTAGAATGGCTACTCCTGGTTGCTTCTTGGGTCCGTTTGCTTGGAAAGTCGTCTTCCAACCCTTTACCCTCAGGTAATGTCTATCTTTGTGCCTTAGGTGAGTTTCTTGTATGCAACAGATTGCTGGGTTTTGTTTACGTATCCATTCTGTTAATCTGTGTCTTTTTACTGGAGAGTTGAGTCCATTGATGTTGAGAGAGATTAATGACCAGTGGCTGTTAGATCCCTTGATTTTGATGTTGGCTGTGGTCATCAGGTTGTGTGCATGGTTGCTTTTTGTTTTACTGTAGTAAGGTTAATTATTTCCTTTGTTTTCTTGAAAGAAGCTAAATTTTGGGGGTTGTATTTTCCCTTCCAGTGTCTTCTGTAATGCTGGATTTGTTTGTAGGTATTGTTGAAATTTGTTTTTGTCATTGAATATCTTGTTTTACCCGTCTATGAGGACTGAGAGTTTTGCAGGGTATAGTAGCCTGGGCTGACATCTGTGTTTTCTTAGGGTCTGCATGATATCTGTTCAGGCCCTTCTGGCATTCATGGTCTCTGTTGAAAAGTCAGGTGTGATTCTAATGGGTTTGCCATTATATGTTACTTGGCCTTTTTGCCTTGCAGCTTTTAGTATTTTTTCTTTGTTGTGTATACTTACTGTTTTGATTATTATGTGGCAGGAGGATTTTCTTTTCTGGTCAAATTTGTTAAGTGTTCTGTAGGCCTCATGTATTCTTATTGTTTTCTCCTTTAACTTGGGGCAATTTTCTTCAATGATTTTGTTGAAAATATTTTCTGGGCCTTGGAGAAGGGAGTCTTCTTTTTCCTCTATACCTATTATTCTTAGGTTTTGTCTTTTCATATTGTCTTGGATTTCTTGGACGGTCTGTGTCAGGAATTTTTTGGATTTAACATTTTCTTTGACAGATACATCGATTTCTTCCATTGTATCTTCTACACCTGAGATTCTTTCTTCCATCTCTTCTAGTCTGTTGGTTATGCTTACCTCCGTAGTTCCTGTTTTCTTCCCTAGATTCTTCCTCTCCATTATTTCCTCCATTTGTGTTTTCTTTAATTTTTCCAATTCTATCTTCAAGTCTTGAGTTGTTTTGTTTACTTCCTTCACCTGTCTGATTGTACTTTCCTGATTTTCTTTTAGTTCCTTCAACTCTGTTTCTTTTACTTCATTCAGTGCTTTAAGTATATCCTTTCTAAAGGCCATAAACTGGCTGCAGCTTCCTCTATTTCTTTACGGATGGCAATATTCTGTTTGAGTTTATCTTCCTCTATGTCTTTGCGTATCTTATTTGTTTCCTCTGTTATCATCTTCATGAGCATAGTTGTTAGGTCATCCTCTTGGATTTCAGTTATGCTGGGGTGTCCAGGGCTACTTGCACCTGAGTAACTGAGTTCTGGAGATGCCATATTGCTCTGTCTTTTGCTGCTTGAGCTTTTACGCTAGCCTCTACCCATTGTGCTATCTTAGGTGTTTGGGGTTATTTTCTGGTGGTTCCTGAGGATCCTGTCGTGGAGAGAATCTCCTTTGCAGAAAGCTGGTTTTTCCTGAAGGCTGTCTTCTCAGCTTTTTGGGTATAGTCCCTTGGTGACTGGTGTTTTTTCAGGAGTTGCTGCTGCTCACCTCAGGGATAGAGACCTGAGTGGTAACTGTTGTCTTTGTTAGTCGAGAGGATTTTCCTCTCACCCAAGGAAGTCCTGAAGACAGCTGCCCTGTTTCTGGGTTTCTTGCTGTAAATTTAATGATCAGCTACTGTGACCCAGTTGGACATCTGGCGCTCAGCAACTGTTTGTGCCTGTGTCTGGAGCACAGCTGAGTGATGGTGGGTCGGCCCCGCTGGTCTGCTAGCTTTTTCCAGGGAAGTATTGGGTGATTTAAGTCAGTACAGTTTCCTTCCTTCCCTGTGGATTCTCTGGAGACTGGGACTCCCAGTCTCTGTTTTTGCTCTGGTGCGCACTGCTCAGTCTCCTGCCAGCTGGCTGGCCACAGAAACTGCCTGTGTCTGGAGCACTGGACAGTGAAACTCATTCGCTGGTGCCCTGGAGCTCACAGTTCTATCTCATTTGGCGAATCAGGCGTGCAGGAAGTCAGAGCTCTGTGCTGGAGCCTGGGTCCCTGGCTCTGGCCCCTGGCTGGCTCCTGGGGTGCCCGTAGAACCCGAGTCTTTTCCAGGGGATGTCTGGGTGACCTAAGGTCGGTCCCAATCGTTTCCTGCTCCATGGGGTTATCTCTCGCCTGGAAAATCCAGTCTGTGATGTTCTGGGCCCACAGTTCAGTCTGAGACAGAGACCAGATCATGCTGGCATGTAGCTCTGGGCTGGCAACCAAGCGCCTGGAGGAACCAGGATCTCTTCCATGGTTTAGCCAGGTGAGTTAAAGCTGATTGAATCTCCCACCGTGGGGTATCCTCTCACCTGTGAAACACAATCACTTGTGTTTCTGATTGCTGGTCACTGTGCCAATCCTGCTGTGCTGCTACTCAGAATGAGAGTCCTCCCAGCGCCACCATCTTGCTCCCAGATCGAAAATGCTTTTTTTTGTTCTGCACCTACAGTTCTTTAATGAAGATATCTATATTTTTCCTTATCAAAGTTTTGCAGTATCCTGGCAGACATAGTGTTAAGAAAGGACCTGAGGGTTCTATGTGTTGATCCAGAGGCAGCAGAAATGTACTATGCATAACACAAGGGGAAGGAGAAAGTATATGTTCTCAAAGACCGCCTCCACAGTGATGAACTTCCTTCAACATGGACACACAGTCTCCAAAGGGCCCCACCTCCAGTAGTGCCCTCCAAGACAGCCAAGCATTTATACACATGTGTTTATGAGGGCCATAGCCTCAAACCACCACAGATGGCTTGTGGATGTGTTCTGATTCAAATATCACTTACACACACACACAGACACACACACACACACACACACAAAACACAAGCCTCACATTTGTGAGAAAGACAAAGGCTCTTGTGATGAAGCATTTGAGTTCCATCTTGTCTTTGTTTGCTGGAGTGATCCTTGGTCTCACTGTACCCAGCTATATTCCGCTCTGAAAGGTGTAGGGGTATATGCTGAATTTTGTCCCATCCAGAAGGAGGAAGATCCTCAGACACCATAGGCTGAGATATGCCTGTTTCTCACCTTCTGTCACCTTGTCTCTTTGCTAACAACAAGGCTTCCAATTTATAGCTGGGCACAAGGACACCGACATTTGAACCATTGTCCAGCCTCCTCTGCTTGTCAGTGCTGGTTAGCTACTGTTTGAGTTTCCTATTGTGCAAAGATGCTTTCTTTAAGTTTTGGGTTTTGTACTGGACATGGAACCCAAGGCCTGCGTATGCTTGGTGTGTGCACTACTGCTGAGCCACTGACCCAGGACCCTGC
>NW_026590494.1:0-3328 GCF_907164565.1 Psammomys obesus
TCTTAAAATTTTTAAAAACATATTTCCAACATAGCCAGGGCTATTATCTGTTTTACGTTGTGTTGGAAGTTTTAATATAGCAATTGCTGACAACGTATGAGCAATAACATTTTTTCCAGCTTTACCAGTTTGGAGTGTGGAAAATATAAACCCACTACAAGTGTCAACAAAAACATGAACATATTTTAAATTACCAAATTTAGGAATATGTGTAACATCCACTTGCCAAATAACATTAGGTACAAGGCCACAGGGATTGACCCCAAGATGGGAAGTAGGCAAAAGGACAACACAAGAAGGACATTGTTTAAACAAGTCAGCTTTATAATTACCTTAGTTAAAGGTCCTGGAAGGTTAGAATGAGCTTGTAAATGTCCAATGTAAAAGGAAAAGGTTTTTTTTTGTATTAAATTTTGAATTTGTAAAAATAATTTTAGCAGGAGAAGATGTTTAAATTTAATTTGCAGTCTCTAACCTAGGCAAAGACTAACCTACATAGGCACTATCTGTAAAAATGTTTAAAGACTGTTTATTGAAACTTTAAAACACAGCCAATACTGCAGGTAACTGTTATTTGCACAGATGTGCTAGACACTTGAAAAGATGCATCAACAGGTTGGACTTTGTCATAATAAGCTTACGTATGTTAAAATGCCATATTTATTAGATCTCTGACAAGCTTGAAGGCCAGCATATTTGAGTTACTCTTTATCTTTATCGTCTGCTCTAAACTGTGTAAAAAAAAAAAAAAAAACTAAACAAAAACACTAGGTATAGCTTAACATCTTAACCAACTGTATTTGTTAGCATAACTTTAAATCTGCTCTTTTTGAACTAAAATTAAAGCAAACCTTTTAATCAGATACAGTTCATAGAGAAGCTAGCAAATCTTGCTGCTCCTACCGCTTGCATTAAAATTGAACAGTAAAAAGCTTTGCATTTAGCACTAATCAGATGACTGAACATAACTCAGAGACCTAAACAAAATGGTGGCAAACTCATAGCTCCACCCTCTTTATCTCCGGACCAGCATGGCGGCTGGCCATGTGTAACTGAACTCAGCTGTAAGCCCCAAACGAATATGGCAGCAAAACTACAGCTCCACGCTCTCTCTATTGCTGAACCATCATGGCGGCTAGCCACATGTTAGCACAGGCTGCGACTGACAATACCAAACATAGCCATTAGGTGCTGATGATGATATAGCAAACACTGTGGAGCATCCACAATCTAACTCTCTGGCTTTTTATAATACATTTACTAACCTTTTGCAACATTCTGTATACCTTCAGGTTCCTAGCTTTCTTTTTCTGGCTTAACTAGACATTCTTACTTTTTTGCTCTTTTTCTCTTGCTTTTCAGACAACACAAAAACTCTCATCAAAATCCTTTCCATCCTAACATGATCCTGCTGGAGCCCAGTGTCTACGATTTGCTTTTTAAAGGCAAAGCCAAAACAAGTTACATTATTACAAAAGGTTCTGAAACTGCCAATTTTTTCTATAAACAAAGCAGTTTAACAAACAGCTCTCCACAAGATACATTTTAAAAACTGCGATTTTCTCAATTAGCACAAACAATACGGCAGGGTTTCATTTAGTAAAATTGATAAAATAAATACTCAAAATCATTGTCATACCCAAATGCCTGATAAACTTTAAGCATTTTATAGCCTTAAACATTTAAACATTTTTTAAAACCCGTTTTTGCAATATCAAAACAAAGTACCCCTTTTGTAGGAGAGAAGTCACAAGGCATAATCATAACCCTAACAAAACCAGAATTTACCAATGTAAACAACTTAATTTTTAAAACCAATGCCAATTTAAAATAACTCATTCTTTTAACCTAGAAGGAAATGAGAATTATTTGACCAAGGTTCCTTTTTTTTTTTTTTACCCATACCAAGATGGCGGTGAGGCACTGAGGTACCTCATACACCCATACACCACGTGGTAACCTATGCGTTCATAGATCTAATGAACACATAGGCACACATTTTAAACAAGTTTTGTGAGGCCTTTTAGAACAGAAAAGAGAAGGTACAAATACTGCACAGAGACATTGAGACAAAAAGAAACATTAACCAGCTGGCCAAATTTATTGAAAATACTGATGAAGTTAGGGGCGTCCCCCTGAACTTCGGCAGCTGTGACCACCTCGATCATGTCTTGCTACCCAGATACAGGCACCTCGAGCTCTGAGGAATTTTTAGAACAGAGAACAGAAGGTACTACACGCACAAACATTGCACAGAAACATTTAGACACGGCTGGCATACAAGAACAAAACACAGAGACAAAGACAAAAACAACCGTGGTACCTGCTTTTTAAACATTTAAATATATATACACAGCATAACCATGATTTTAAGTCAGAACTAGAAAAATTTAGAATTTATCAATGAACACAATTTAATCTTTAAAACTAGAAGTGGCTCCATCTTTCTGGTTTCTGTTTGAGAGCTGGCTGAAGTTGACACTGGCTGCAGCCGGGAGGGGGCTGAGTAAATTGCAGTCCTGCTGAGCTCTGCAGCTGGCAGAGGCAGGTCTTAGGCCTCTGAGGGTTTAGGCGTTCTCATCCACCCAGTTCTCCACAAGCCTGGCCCTCGGTAGGGGAGTGGGAAGGAGACAAGTAGAGTCCCAGTTCCTCCTGCTCACCGTGCTACGGCTACGGCTACGGCTCCGATCCATGCCCTTTGCCCCAGCCCACTTAGGGGCCTTCTTTGGAAAAAAACGGGGAAAGCTAGGGAATTAACAGTAGTAACAGGGGGACAATTATTATCTTATCTTGACCTCTTTCTCTAAGGTCCTCGAGAGGGCAGGCTCCAACCTGATCCCACTTTTTGGCATATCTCTGGCCCATTAATAACAAACCATGGACAAATGTCCGACACAAAAACCAAGAACTTAATTAAGTCTTTTTTTTCTTAACCCGAATTCCTCTCTCTCTGAGGGAAGTCTTTAATTCTTTAACGAATGATTGCCCCATCTTGAATTTAGACGGAAATGTAAAGCATTTACTTACCAGACTCTTGTCATCCCACGGATGATGGAACGGGAGCCTCTCATCTTGCCTTGGCCGAGGTCTTCGCTTCAGGGTCCGTCCGGAGAGACCCGTACTTCGAGCCCTCACGTTGGGCGCCACTCTGTCCCGCCCCGCGGGACTCAGTTATTCGTGGGGGCGAAGGGGGTCAATCCTGAAAAAGATGGGGGAGAGAGAGAAAGGACACAAGCAGACGGTTGCCGGTCAAGTGTCTCTTTTAATGAACTTTGGTGTTTCTTTTAAAAGCGTGGTTTTGGTAGGGCGGGGGAGAGGGGCGAGAAAG
>NW_026590495.1:0-4593 GCF_907164565.1 Psammomys obesus
AACTGAAGAAGATATCAGAGAAGAGAAAGATCTCCCATGCTCCTGGATCTTTAGGATTAACACAGTAAGAATGGCCACAACACCAAAGGCAATCACCATCAAAATCCCATCACAGATCTTTACAGACCTTGAAAGAACAATTCTAAACTTCATATGGAAACACAAAAAACCCAGAATAGGTTAAAGAATACTATACAGTAAGAGATCCTCTGGAGTTATCACCATCTCTGACTTCAAGCTCTACTACAGAGCAATATTAATAAAAACTTCATGGTACTGGCATAGAGATAGACTGGTTGATCAATGGAATTGAATCAAAGAACCAGAAATAAACCCACATACCTTTGGTCAATTGATTTTTGACAAAGAAGCCAAAACCACACAATTAAAAAAGACAGCATCTTCAACAAATGGTGCTGGTCTCATTGTATCTCTTTATGTAGAAAAATGCAAATAGATCATATTTATCTACCTGAAAAAAACTCAAATCCAAGTAGATCAAAGGCCTCAATATAACAGCAGATACACTAAATATGTTAGAAGAGAAAGTCAGAAGAGCCTTTAATTCACTGGCACAGGAGAACTTCCTGAACAGAGTATCAACATCTCAGGCTCTAAGATCAAAAATTATTAAATGGGATATCATGAAACTAAAGGAGGTCAACTAAAGGAGATCAAGGGCATACAAATCAGCAAAGAAAAAGTCAAAATATTGCTATTTGGGGACACATAAAGAGTTCATGATATTGGCACTATCATGAAGCAGAATATGCCAGGCTACACATATCATTGGAAAGCACTCTGATGAATTAAATGTTCAATTAGTAAATAATAGCACCAGCTGAAATATTGATTGTCTTCATCCCTGGGGATCAGCAGGAGTGCATCAACCTTAACCCTAACCCTAACCCTGGCTCAAGTCAAGAGTACCCAAACCCTAAGAGAAACCACTGCCTGCCCAAATCTGTGATATTCATGTTGTTTGAGGATCCTCTGGGCATGGCTCATTTATTTATTTATTTGTTCATTTATCTATCTATTTATTTATTTATTTATTATTTATATATGAAAATTATAAATAAATAATTTTTCTTTCACTTTCCTCCCTTCAAAGCCTCTAGTAAACAACTTTTGGTCTTTTAAAAATTCATGGCCACTTTTTCATAAACTGTTTTTACATAAGTAACATTTCAAAATTTTGTTTGTGTTATAGTATATATATTATATTATTGTAGAGTAATGTATAATATCATCATGAAATTATATCAAACATGTTTAGTATTAAAGAATAACAGAAAAAGTATAGAGGTAAAGTATTATTCTTTTTTAGTTGTTAGGGGATGGTTTCCAGAGTCAAGCCATCTCAGGAACAACCTCCTTCTTACTGGCAGGGTCAAAACTGAGTTCATGTTATGCATGCCACATAACCAACTCCTAACCCTCTTCTTCAGGTGTTTCATGTTAGAAGAAAAAGTGGGGAACAGCCTAGAACTCATTGGCACAGGAGACACCTTCCTGAACAGAACACCAACATCACAGGCTCTAAGAGCAACAATCAATAAATGGAACCTTTTCTTGAAACTGAAAAGCTTCTGTAAAGCAAAGGACACCGTCATCAAAACAAAACAACTGCTACAGATTGGGAAAGAATCCTCACTAATCCTTTATGTGATAGAGGACTAATATGCAGTATATACAAAGAACTAAAGAAGCTGAAAAGCAGCAAACCAAGTAATCCAATTAAAAAATGGGAAACAGAGTTAAACAGAGAATTCTCAACATAGGAATAGTGAATGACAGAAAAACACTTAAAGAAATGCTCAACCTCATTAGCCATCAAGGAAATGCAAATCAAAATGACCCTGAGATTTCACCTCACACCCATCAGAATTGCCAAGATGAAAAACTCAAGTGACAACACATGCTGGAGAGGTTGTGGAGAAAGCGGAACCCTCCTCCACTGCTGGTGGGAATGTAAACTGGTACAACCACTTTGGAAATCTATCTGGCACTTTCTCAGACAATTAAGAACAGTGCTTCCTCAAGACCCAGCTATACCACTGCTAGGTATATACCCAAAGTTTGCTCAAGTACACAAAAGGGATACTTGCTCAACCATGTTTATAGCAGCTTTATTTGTAATAGCCAGAACCTGGAAACAACCCAGATGTCCATCAACAGAGGAACGGATACAGAAATTGTGGTATTTTTACACAATGGGATACTACTCAGCAATCAAAAAGGAGGAAATCATGAAATTTGCAGGCAAATGGTGGGGTCTAGAAAAGATCATTGTGAGTGAAATATCACAGAAGGAGAAAGACAAACATGGTATATACTCACTTATATAGACCTATAAGATATGATAAACATAATGAAATCTATACACCTAAAAAAGATAATCAAGAGAGCGGACATGGGGTAAGATGATCAATCCTCATTTAGAAAGACAGATGGGATGTGCATTGAATGTATGACTGGAATCTACTGAGGGCATCGGAAAGTCTCTAACTAGCAGTGTTTTCAAAGCAGATACAAAGACTCATAACCAAAACTTCAGCAGAGAACAGAGAATCATATGAAAGAAGGGGAGTTAGTATGATGGGGAAAGGATAGGAAAGGACCAAATATATCTGGGCACAGGGTCTTTTCCAAGACTGACATTCAACCAAGGACCATGTATGGATATAACCTAGAACCTCTGCTCGGATGTAGCTCGTGGTAGCTCAGTAACCAATTGGTTTCCCATAGTAAGGGGAACAAGGACTATTTCTAACAGGAACTCAATGGCTGGCTCTTTGACCTCCCCACCACCCCCAAGGGAAGAGCAGTCCTGTTAGGTCACAGAGGAGGACTTTGCAGCCAGTCCTGAAGATACCTGATAAAACAGGAGCAGATGAATGGGGAGGAGGTCCTCCCCTATCAGAGGACTTGGAAAGGGAAAGGGTGGAGATGAGGGAGGGAGGGTGGGAGTGGGAGGGAATGAGGGAGCAGGATACAGCTGGGATACAGAGTTAATAAAATGTAACTGATAAGAAAAAAATAAAATTAAAATAAATAAATAAATAAATAAATGAAGTATAAAATTTGATGTTAATTTATTATTTAGTAAGTTAAGAATAATGTTTTTGATAAATCTTTATATGTCATTGGGTCCATACTATTTTTTAAGCAGGTGGTGTTGTGATAAACACAGTTTTCTTATAATTATTTTAAATTCTGGACTTGAGGAAAACAAAATGATAAATTTTATATTTAGAAATGTTTTTCTTTTCTCATATGTTCAGAAGATAAAATTCTGTTTTGAATAATGAAGCCACTCAAAACATTTCCTAGTTGTAAAACTATTGATCACATTACCCATAGCTGTGATTCTGGTGAAATTACCACTTTTTCTTAATGATTTCATATCATGTTTATTTTATATGAATTCTCTGCAGGAAAAAATGGTGCTTTTAAAATTGTAATTACTTATATTGCCTTCTCAGATAACTAAGTTGTCTGTTAAAACTGCCATATACTGGGACTAAAGCTCATTAAGTATAAAACTCACTGGAAAAAAAAAAAACAAGTAGAACAATATAAAGAAAAAAATGAAGGTTGGAAACAGGACATAAAACAGGAGATACAAAAAATTACAGAACAACAGCAAAATAGGGCAGAGGTTTTAGAAAAGATACTGGAAAATACAAACAACTAGAACACTAGAAAGAAAAAATTAAATGTTAGAAGAGAGGCATAAATCAAGAGATTGAAGAGATTATTGAACAAAACAAACAACAGAGAGATAGGTGTGAAATATGGGTACAGACCTTAAAAAAAAGAGTTTAGAATACTAAGTGAAGAAAATACTCAGGCAGAGGCAAAAGATAATAATAAAAAAAGTCAAACAAAGGTGGTTAGAAAACAAACATTAGCTTATCCAGTCCGTGTACAACAGGGACTAGGAGATGATGATCCCCCACAGGATTACCATGAGGCTGAATAACCAGCACCCTGTGGAAGTGCCAGACCTGAGAAAATTTAAAGAAAGTGTCACCAATTTTGGAATGCATTCACCATTTGTAAAACAAATGCTGACTTCCTGGCCAATCAGTAGAGTAATACCAAAGGACTGGGAGGATATGGCAAAGGCAATAAAAGAACCTGAGCCATATTTACAATGGCTATCATGATGAAGAGAAGAGGCTAGAGAGATAGCATACAAAAATAGAGCCAGGGCTGTTGGTGTTTCTAAGGAACAGCTGCTTGGTGATGGCCAATAGGCTGACACAGAGATACAAGCTGTATATAATGAAGAAACCTTAGCATTATGTCACCTAGCAGCCTTAAATATCTGGGACAAGGTTGAGGAATCAGGAAACAAGGCTTGAGCCATTCTCTCAGGTCATACAAGCTCCAAGTGTAACATTCATTAATGTTTTGCAAAGATTGACTTCAGCTGGGGATATAAGTATATTAGATCCACTAGCTAGAAAAGCTTTTGAAAATGCAAAGATTTTGAATACAAAGAGGTAATACAGCCATTAAAGGCAAGGTGTGCACAAATAGACGAATGGGTTATAAATACAATTGAGAAAAGACTTCAATCAC
>NW_026590496.1:0-7190 GCF_907164565.1 Psammomys obesus
TAGTATGATGTTTTGATACATGTGTGTCTACTGCCATGATCAAGTCAGAATAATTAGCATGCCCATCACCTCACACGTGATATTCTCTTCCTTATTTTGAACCGTGTAGTTCATCGTTGTTAGCCATGGCCAGCCTATTGGGGAACAGGCTGCCAGAACCTCTCCTCTTACATCTGCCTGTTCTTCATCACCTCCCCGTGCCCTGTATCTTCCTCCCTCCACAGTCTGAGACCCATGCTCTGCTTCTTACAGGGGGTCCACACACAAGTGAGACCATCTAGTGTTGGTCCGTTCTGCCTGGCTTATTTCATGCGTCAAGACTGTCACACATGACATCTAAAACTCCATTCAGCTATTGATGGACCCTGGGGTGACTCCACCTCTGGGCTATTAGGACCAGTTCTGCAATAACATGGCACATAGAACTAACACTTTACAAGGTCAATTCAGCCCCTCTGGCTAACACACCCGAGGCTGGGATTGCTGAACGGCATGGCATTTCCAGTTCTTGTTTTTAAAATCTCGCCCGCCAACAGTCCTAAGTGTTCCCCTTTCCCCACATCCTCACCAGCACCCATCTGTTTGTTTTGTCTTACTATGTATCCCAGACTAATCACAAACAATAATCCACATCTCTCCCTCTCAAATGTTGGGATTCCCTGCATCTGCCATCACCCTGGCTTTGTTTACTATCAGCTCCTTCTTAGGAAACTTAGGTTATGTCTGCTTGTGGCTTTCATTTGAATTTCCCTGATGAGCAGTGATGTTGAGTACTCTTTTAGTGTACTTTTTGGCCGTTTGCATAACTCTGGTGCAGTATTTTCTTTGGTGATGTAATTATTGGGTGGATTTAGTGGTACCGTGTGCACCAAGGGATGAGTTTAAAAGAAAGTCTTTGTTAATCATCATAGCTCTGTTCACTGCTTTCCCCCTGAACATGAAACTTTGCTGTGCACATAGGCAACTCTTCTCTAATATGTTGAATTTTCATCCTTTTGTTACAGGAATTCTTGACTGTTGTGAATGGGTTCGTTTTTAAGACAAAAATGAAAGTGCTGAAGATATGAGTGAATTATTCAGACCAGACATGTTTCTTTACCAAGAGATTATCCTAGAGATTTTGTAAACAAAACAATAGAAACAAAAAAAAAATATATGATTTTGGAATGTGGATGTTCCTGGGTGAAAAATGAAGGACACTCTACTTTTCTATTGATGTTATTGCTTTGGTTTGGGTTTTTGTTTTGTTTTCTTTTGTTTCTATGGCCTTGGCTTTCCTGGTGGCCTCTAACTCACAGAGATCTGCCTGCTCTAAGCCTGAGTTCTGGGAGTAAAGGTTTGCTCCACCACTGCCTGGCTGAGGACACTCTACTTTAAGACAAAATTCATCTAAAAGAATGAATGTTGTATTCCATACAATTGTGGCATTAGTTAGAAGGCTCTGCTTTCACATTCTAGAATGAAAACATTTTCCTGAGAATATATCATTTTTTTTTTGGTCTGGTTTTGACATCAGGATCTTATAAAGTCACTTAAGAATGTTTCTGCTCTTGTGTGCTTTGGAAGGTCTTATTTAAAATTTATTTTATTTCTTCTGACAAACTTTGCTAAAAATTCACCATACAGTCATGGAGACTTGGGGTTTCCTTTATGAGAGGTTTTAAAGGACAAGCTGAACTTTCCTGAGTCTCCTTGAGTGTGAAAATTCAAAAATATTTTTTCAATACAAAATATTGGCAAGGATTTAGAGAGCAACTGCAATGTTCATGGGCTGCTGGGAGCTGTACAGACATCTTTGAAAGAAGCAAAGCAGTTTCCTATCAAGTGAAATATCACAATCAGTAAGACACCATAATGCCTCTCCTAGGTGTTTACCCGGTGGATGACCATATACATCTTCACAAATATTTCTGCTCATACCTGTGAGCTACAGAACAAAGGGACGCATCAGTGTGGTGCACTGAGGGAGAGGGGACAGGCACAAACATCTGCTCTGCACTCTGAGCACATCTGTGTGAAATTCGAGGAGAGGCAAAATGACAGCCACTGGAGGTTGATCTGTGATTGCCAAGGGCCAGAAGACAGAAGGAAATATATTGCCAAAGGCCCATGGGAACTTTGTGTTACAATAGAAATATTTTATTCACTTTTGTAGGGGTGGTTTCCATTCCTGTACATAAAGTTATCAAAGTGCCTTTATAGAACTCATCACAATATACAGTGAATATATACCAATACAATACTTAAAGATATGCTCAAGCTGTCTATTGAAGTTGGTGACTTGCATGTGAGCTATGCCACAGAGATGGATGACTTAAAAGGACAAGGCCAAAGCAGACATTACACGGCCACCTCATATCCAAGGAGAGAAAAAAATCGATGGGGAAAGCTGCTAAGCCACACTGAAACGGTCACAGGTTTCATAAGCTGTATAGTCCCGGCCAGTTTTGAATCAATTGACCACACTCCTGGAGCAGACATTGGAGCTGAAACAGAAGGACCAGGCTACTGCACCCGCAATCACCCCCATTACAGTAAAATGCATTGACGGTACCTATGTCAAGGGACAGGGAATTCTGCCTACAGGAATATGGGTCCTTTAACTAAAAAAATAGAAAGCATTTGGGCGTGGGGAAACACAAACTAAGAAAAGTCCTCTTCAAAATAAAAGGATAAAAAACCGGTTTTACATTAAAAGACCCAGATGATGTAATGCTTTGTCTCAGAACAGAATTAACTTTAAGGCCACCAAGGGAAGTGGTGTGGTTCAGGGAAAATCCTGAGGTTTCACAAAGCATCTGTCTTCAGTGGTATTTCTCTTTAATTACTCCTTATCTTGATTTCAGTTTGATTTCTTCACTCAGTGACTTCGATGAACTTACTCAAATGCTGGCAGCATTTTCCAAGCATTCTTCTCATAGCTGCCTTCACCTCCTTGTTCTTCAGGCTGTAGATGAAGGGGTTCAGCATGGGGGTGACTACAGTGTACTGCAAGGAGAAGACGATTTCCATGGGAGAACCCGAGGTTGGCCTGATGTAGCGCAGGCAGGCTGAGCTGAAATATAAGACCACTACAGTGAGGTGGGAGGAGCAGGTGGAGAAGGCCTTGCTTCTGCCCGTGGTGGATCTCATGCTCAGGATAGTGGAGAAGATGCAGCCATAGGAAGCTAAAACCAGGAGGAAGGTTCCAAAGGCATGTATGACAAAAGACCAGCGCAGGACAGCAGCGTTGGTAGAGACATCAGAGCAGGAGAGGGGGAAGAGAGAAGGGAACTCGCAGTTGTAGTTGTGTATGGTGCCATAGACACAAAAGTCCAAATTCACAGCTAGGAGGGTATTAAGGAGTGCGTTCATTATGGCCAGGCCCCAGGACCCCCATACGAGCCCCTCACAGAACCAGTTGCTCATCATCTGGGCATACAGGAGAGGGTGACAGATGGCGGCATAGCGGTCATAGGCCATGACTGCAAGAAGAAAGGCCTCGGTGCCCCCCATGGCAAACACAAAGAAGGCCTGGGCCAGGCAGCCCTTCACAGGGATCGTTTTTGTCTGAGATATTAGATTCTCCATCACCTTGGGCACGGAGACTGACGAATAGGAAAGATCCAGGAAGGAGAGGTGGCCCAGGAAAAAGTACATGGGTGAGTGCAGGTGAGAATCAGCCACTATCACCAGCAGAATCGTGAAGTTCCCCATCAGGGTCAGGACGTAGACCACGAGGAAAACCACAAAGAGCGCAGCCTGGAGCTCAGCATCGTCAGACAGCCCAAGAAGGATGAACTCAGAGACAGCACTCAAGTTGCCCTTAGCACCTCCCCTTGGCATTGGA
The DNA here is from genome assembly GCF_907164565.1 of Psammomys obesus. Taxonomy (NCBI): domain Eukaryota; kingdom Metazoa; phylum Chordata; class Mammalia; order Rodentia; family Muridae; genus Psammomys; species Psammomys obesus. The sequence goes on from NW_026590496.1 coordinate 3,830, forward strand.
AAAGGGAAAGCAATGAAAGGAGAAAAACCTCCTCGTGTGTGATGCCTTCTCTTCTTCAAAGAAATGATCTCCTCAATGCCCCAGGATGCAAGTTTCATTGACTGTTGGTCCAGACACGAAAACAACTTTGATATTTTAAGTAACAATGCAGTTTTCAGAATGCTGGCCAAGTGCCTGCATTGGCTGTTTTTCTCCTTATGACGTGTGCTATTGGGGTTTGTTGTTTTGGAAATCTTTCTTTCCTTCTTTCTTTCTTTCTTTCTTTCTTTCTTTCTTTCTTTCTTTCTTTCTTCCTTCCTTCCTTCCTTCCTTCCTTCCTTCCTTCCTTCCTTCCTCTTTCTTTCTTTTGTTTAGGTCTTATGTTCTTATGAAGAAAATTGAGGATGTAAAAAATAACATGGACAAAAGTCTGGAATTCTCAACTCAACTGCAGAGTCTCTGGAGTCACAGTAGTCACCTAGACAAGGGTAAAGTTAGGGAAGAAAGAGATTTTTAAACATTTTCACAGTGATCATATAGACAGTGGCTGCAACTGGGGTATAGTGGAAGGAAGAAAGAGAACAAACGAGTACCTGGTCAGCTACTGGCCTTCAGCATCCTAAGGATACAGTACTGGAAGAACAACAGTGTAACAGAATGAGCTAACAGGAAACCCGGGGCAGGAAGCAGCCGCGCAGCAGCAGTCACACACTTAGTCAGAGCTTGTTGTTTTCTCTTGCTCTGGTTAACAAGCAGATGTGGACACCTGGCTCAGGGAGACTGGCCAGCGTTGTTGGCTCCATGACAGCATCATGCATGGTCTTCATATTTTTCGGCAGTCGAGGCTGAGAGACTATATGAGATCAGAGTCGCTCAGCTTCCACCAGACTTCCACATGTTCTCTAGGTCGTATGCCAGCACAGTAACATTTCCAGAGTGTGCTTTCCGTGAGTGGTCTACTAACTCGTGACAGTTTTCCCGCAATGCCTAGAGCGTTCCTCTCAAAGCCAGCCCCAAGTGCAACCACCAGGGATAATTTGCTTTATAGAAATATTTCCAATTTGAAATGGAAAACATACACCTTTTGTGTGTGTGTGCATGTGTGTGTGTGTGTGTGTGTGTGTGTGTGTGTGTGTGTGTGTGCATCTGTGTGGTTGTACACGCCCATGCCCACACAGATGGTAGAAGTGTGTGTTCTGTTGCTCTCTGTCTTGCTCCGGGAGACACGGTCTCACTGAACCTGGGGCAAGGCTGGTGAATAGCAAGCCTCAGCGATCCCCTTGTCTCCCTGACCCCTGCCACCAGTGCCAGGGTCACAGGAACTCGTGGTCACACCCAGCTTTCTACACACTTTCTTGGGATTCCAACTTAAGTCCTCATGTTTGTGCAAAAATTCTCTTACCCAGAAAAAAAAAAAAAAACAAAACAAAGAAACACCTTCTTTTTTGTCATTGTTTCATGTAAACTATGCAAGGACATTTGATGACATCACCAAAGGTCCTCACAGAACTTTTGTCTTTGCTAGAAGGGTTGTGGAAGGGCTGGAGAGATGGCTCAGTAGCTGAGGATGTGTCCTGCTCTTGGAGAGGACACAGTTCCCATCAACCACACTGGACATCCCAGCCCCAGATATGACCTCCTCCTCCAGCCTCTGTGGGCTCCTGCACACAAGTAAATATACCCACACAGACACATCATTAGAACCTAAAAACATAAAATTAAGGTCCCAGCAAAAAAGAGTACTTCTACAACAAAACATCGTTATTTTCTTTCTTACTGTTTGAAATCACTGGTTTTAGTAATTCATTTCTTCAGACTCTACATAAATTAGAAAATGAATCAAACTTGAGGAAGTATAACAAGTTTAGTGGAAACTAACATGATGCATATATTGGAAAATGCTCAAGGTATTTCCTGGAATAAACCATTCCCGAATCAGACAAGAAATAAAAACTTCCCCCACAGATGTTCTAAAAGTTGTATCTGAAACAAGGAATGAAAGCAAAGTCCAGAAAGTCAACACTGGTGTGGGAACCACGTGGTTGTCCTGAGGGAAGTTTTGGGTCAGTGTCTTCCTGGACAGGAATCCCTGATGTCATGGAACATCTCCAGATTTACAAAGAAGCAAAGGTAACCTAAAATTGAAGGGTGCTGGGAAGAAACCCCATTGCAAATTTTGTCCTGACAGTGTCTGCCATGCCCAGACGCTCAGGACTGGTAGCAGAGGTGAGAGGTGAAATAAAGCAATTCTCTGTGACCCATAAACACTTACTGGATTGGGAGACACATAACAAAGTGATTAAATTTTATACTTTATATCATCACCATTTCCTACCCCTGACTCAGCAGCTCTGATAGGGCTTCCTGAAGGTCTTGGAAAATCCCTGCATGTTCTGATCCAGGGATGAGGTAAGGGAGGACCAGAAGAGAGAGAAAGTGGCTTTGGTGAAAACCATCAACAGTCATTTAACTGTGTGTGTCTGATACTTGTGTGTGTGTGTGTGTGTGTGTGTGTGAGTCTCTGTAGCTTTGTCTCTCTGTGTGTGTGTATGTGTGTGACATTTTCCTCAAATTTGCAGTGTGATACCAACACAACTTGCAAAACTCTGAGGATTTAGCACTTAAGCACATGCTGCATAAACACTCCACGTATTTCTATCCTGTTTGCCATTCTAATTTGAATTGTTTGGTCGTTTTCCACCAAGCTCAAGAGAAACAAGGAACCAGAAATGAGATGCAGGTGAGAGGCAGGGTGGGGATGAAGCAAGCTGGGTAGTTAGGTGAGGAAGGACCTATGCGGAGGGAGTAGCCAGCTCTGGCTGGTGGCCAGGAGAATTCTGGCTGCAACCATGTTTACCTGGTTTTCACTGCTGCTGTTGGAGGGAGTGGTTCAGTTACACTGGTATACCTCAGGAAACCTTTTCACAACCATCTAAGTCCTGTAGCTGGTCATTCTTTCTCTGTCTTGGGATATTTGTGAAGAAAAAAGAATCATGTTTACAGAAATTCCTTTAGTCAAAAAAATGGTCAGAACTGCTCCTGAACTCAGGCTTGTTCGTTCACCTGAAAAGAGAAAATAGAAGTCAAGGAATTAAAATCCCCATCAGCCCATAATTTTAAGCATCTCTCCTATCCCCTCACTCCCAGACATGCATTCCCTCTTTCCATATGGCTCCCATACCATCCTCAGTTTCAGAGAGCAGTGAGCAAGCAGGAAGTTCTCAGGAGTAGCTGAGCAAGGCAGAGAGCAGGTTTAAGTAGTTGATAGATGGGTAGCTGAATTGGATCCCCAAAGACAGCTGGGTTGTATTCCTTGAAGGCACAACCTAGAACCAAAACTTTCATCTCATTACCTCATTATTTGTTTTAGTTTGACTTGATC
>NW_026590497.1:0-4714 GCF_907164565.1 Psammomys obesus
AGAACCCGCCTCTTCCTGTGACTGGAGAGATGGCCTCAGGGTCCTGATTGGCCAGTGAGTCTTGAGTGACATGAGCACCTTCCTTAGGGTTAGAATATACTGAAGGAAAAAGTCTTAGTGATTCCCGTACCAGGCTTCCATTTCAGGGCCAGAACTGCAGAGATTTGTGCTTCATCATCATTTGTCCCTGTCTTTCCCTAGCTTACCCTCTGTCTTCCAGCAGGCACACTTCTCTTCCTCCTGGAATCAAGGTGGATAGGTGTAGAGCCCATTATTCAAACTGTAGCAGAGTGAACAATCTATCCCACAGGAGGAAGGGTATCAAGACTATTAATAATTAAAGAGAGATTTTAGAAAATGCAATGAGATTTTTTTTTCTGTGAAATAACAGAAAAAAATTGTCTGGTGTTGTGGCTCAGTTAGTACAGTGCTTTCCTAGTGAGTTGATGCCCAGCATCACATAAAATTTGACATGATGGCATTACCTGTAATCAAAGCATTTAGGAGGTACTAGTAGGAGAATCAGAACTTTAAGAATATCCTTGTCTAGTGAGTTTACAACTATCCTCAGCTAAATGAGGTCCTGTCTGAAAATGAAAAGCAAAAGAAAACAAGGATTTTTTTTTTTTTGCAGCATTAAGGATGAAATCTCTCTCATACATTCTTAGCATGCTTTCTACCATTGAGCTACATCCTCAGAGTCCCCAGATTTACTTATATTCCTAATAAAGGTCTTCTTCACAGGTGTCAGATCACAGGTGATGGATCAGGAGGAGGTGTGGAGTCCATTCCCCAAGAGGCACCTTCAGCTCCCATCTGCCTGTTCTCTGCTGCCTTGGGCCAGATGAGTCCATCACAGAAGGAGGGAGGGAGGCAGACAAGCCTTCGTGCTTGCCCTGGGAGGAAGGAGAGTGGGTAGGAGGTGTGGCAGATGACAGGCACCCAGGACAGAAGAGAGGAAGAGTACAACCCTGCCTGATAGAAATCAACTTCTTCAAAGTAGATACTTGGGCACCAGGGCTGAATGTGGTATGCCTGTGACCCCAGCGATCTGGGCGGTGGAGGCAGGAGGATCTCTGTGAGTTGGAGGCCAGCCTGCTCAACAGAACAAGTCCAGGAAAGCCAGGGCTAAGTGGAGAGAGAGCCTGACTCAGAAAAAAATTAAAAACAATAACAAAGAAGTAATGTTAGAGCACTGTGCTTGCTTGGATTCTTGATCCTTGAGGTTGCAGGGTTGGGGGGTGGGGTGGGGAGGAGGAGTGGCTGGGGAGGAGGGTTATGGTGGAGGGGTGGGGAGAAGGGGTAGGAAAGAGGAGTGGGATGGGGAGAGGGAATGGGTAGTAAGGAAGGGTGGGTAGAAGGGGTAGGAAAAATGGATGTTCCATTGCCATTTCCCTCCCATCAGTGTTCCAAGGCTCCTGCCACAACCTCTGAGCTGGAATGTCCCTCCCGCAGGTGGGGGGTGGGGGACAAAGGGAGCAGACTTGCATGTGCCCCAGTGGGTGTGCCCTGGTGATAGTGACTAGGGCCTCTGGGCTTCTGGGCGCAGTCTGAACTTTGACCTGCCACTGTAGGACAGGGAGGCAAGGGCTGCCAAAATGTCATTTCCATTCCCTCAGCCGCTGATGCTGAAAGAGACCTGGGTACATAAATCCCTAAAGAGCCAGGGTCAAAGAAGATAGGGGAAAGGGGACCTGGGGACCCAGGGAATCTCCGGGCAAGGAATTCTGTAGTCTAGCTCACTGCAGGCAATGGACGGTCTCCTCCTCTCCTAGTACTGTCAAATAGGAGAAGCCAAACCATTCAGGATTCCGGAGGGGGAGGGGCTTCCTTCCCACAGCCAGTCAGTTCAGAAGGCGACATCATCTGCTTTCTTGTTTCCACCAACAGACCTTCGCCAGGCGGGAATATCCCCACTCACCCTCTCTGGGAACCGGGAGGGACCAGACTCCAGGAGGGAGGGTAGGTGAGCCGCAGTGACAGCTCTCGATGAAAACATCCTCCTAGGCTTCTCCAAGGACTCGACTCCTTGTGGTCTTCTTGGGGGGGAAGCGGGGAGGAGAAAGGCGGGAGAGGGTCTCGAGAATCTGGCACAACACTGGGACAGGCGGGGCTACACAGAGAGATCCCGTCTCAGAGACACAAACCCACAAAAAACAATGACGAGAAGTAATGACCGACCCTGGTGCTCGCTTGGATTCTGAGTCCCTGGAAAGGAGGCATGAGATTGCAGGACTGGGGGGAAAAGCAGGGGTGGGGAGGGAGGCCACAAAGACCACCCACACTGTGGGCGGAGTCATCCATAGGCTGGTATTCAGGTGCTGTAAGGAGACAAAGGCTGTTGTGGGGAGGCCCCGCCCACTGTGGGCGGGACCATCCTTTGCCCTGGGGTGGGGTGGGAGTCCCGGCTGGGTGAGGCAAGCCAAGAAGAGGGAGCCAAGAGAGAGACACCTATAGGGCAGGGGGCAGGGGCCCGCCTGGGGCAAGGACCTAGCCCCAGGCCCCAGGCCATTGTGTGTGTTGGGAGTCCAGGGACACGCAGATTTTTACACATTTACACACAGCAGCACTCCTGGTTTCGCAGCGTGCGTGTAATAAGTTTCTGTAGAATATCTATCTAAGTTCCGGGCACGGAAACACCAACAGGAGTGTAGGTGCAGTTGCAGCTCTTTAAGAACAAGCTGCCCTTTTCAACTCTTCCTCCTCGGAGGCTGAAACAGCCTTGGGCAGGGAAATCCCTAAATGGCCAGGGCAGGAGAAGATCTGGGAAATGGGGACCCAGAGACCAAGACTAGGGTACCCAGGCAACCCTGGAATCCCTTCCTCTCTCCCTCCCCAGGATTCTGAAACTCTCGCTCACCTCAGGCAGTTTCCATCCTTGCCCTTGGGTGCCTCTGGAGCCACTGCTTCCCTGAGGTGCTGTGGGGTGGGGGCGGAAAGACGCGAACCCTGGGCCTCTGGCAGTTAAATGTGGGTGTGGGTTAAGCAAGGGAGTTTCTGTTGGAGGCTGTGCTGATCCAGGACACCTGGGCTCAAGGCCTTTAACTATTTTCCAAGACTTTATGTCTGGAATCCAAAGTCTTTAATTTATCCAGCTAGACATTTGGTCCAGAGTTCTAGGTGATAAGGGAACAAAGAAGTGAGTTCTTTGTCCATAGTGAGGGCTTTGAAGGTGATATATTTTTTACAATTTCGGCACTTCCATTAAAGTAACAGTTTAACCAGTTAACAGATACTTAGGAAAATGTTTCAAAGAGTAAGGTGGTAGACTGCTCTTCAAACTTGGGAATGTGAAGTTGTTTTAACTTTGCTAGCAAAATGGGAAGCGAAATATAAGAGTTGCTTGGAGAAGGCTGGGCTCTGGAGGCTGCCTCTTTACACACAGTGGGGCTGCATGTTCAAAAAGCATTTGCAGCAGGGTCTTGAACATAGAAATGACCTTGTCAGTATCTTCTAAAAGTTCTGCCCTTGGCATTTGACATGTAGGTGTAAGATTCACTTAGAGTTAATGTTGTTGAGATTGTAAATAACATATATGCTGAGTACCACTTCATTAGAAAGCTGTGACTTAAACAGAATTGTTGATGAAAGGATTTGCCAGTGCTTAGGAGACATTAAGTCACAGCAAGTGATAGCTAAGGGCTCTTTTAAAACACCCCATAGATGAGTAGCATGCCAACAAGGCCTGTTAGAGATTAGGATGCTAGGAAACATCTTTCCTCAAGAGGATTGTCAACAAATTTGTGTCCAACTATAACCAAGGAGACATCCCTAATTTATACCAACCATTGGCCAATCTCCATGTCAAAGAAGAGGCATCTAAGAAGCTGCTTAGTAGACCATTACAGAATCACTGCCAACAGTAAAGCCTGGTGTGCCATAAAGTTGCAGATTTCTTCTGGAGAAAAGCATTGTTCTGTCACAGGGGCAAGTCATCAGTTTGGAAAAGAGATCAGTAGTAGGTGAAGGGTTAGAAATACATCAGTTCAGGGGTCACTCTGAGTTGTTTTTGTAGGAGATGTGGACTCTACATTATTTTGTTTTACACATAGAATGAATGTAACTTGGATCAAATTCACACTTCTCTTGGTAGACTTTCCTTAGGTCCTGGGATTAAAACTTGAATATATTTTTAGGCTTATATTTTAGGCTTTTTCTTGTCACCCACTCATTTTTTCAGAAATACTGTACACATTCATGATGGTTGTAGCTTCGTATTGAGTACAGAAGTCACATTGTCTCAATGTGTGCACAATTTCTTCATAGTTCTCTTGAGAATTCTGAGGTTTTGTACATGACACATAGCTTTGGAATTACATTTCCTCTTATACATTTTTAGAAATTTTCTTTAGATTGTATTGAATTTATGCTTCAAATTCTTATCTTTTTTAAGACATTATTTTAGTCGTGTCGTATACCGTAATGCAAATGGTTAAAAGATATTATTCAACATAATCACGTGTTTAGCATACTACATTAAGTGTTTAACTCTTAAAACTGATATGAAATAATGTACATAGCCATAAAAGGAGGAGATGGCAGCAGTTCCTAAAGCCTCAGGTTGGGCTGCTGCTGACTGATTTATCTATATGAAGGTAGTTTGTGAGCTCCAGCACCATCTCTGTGGCAACAATGTATAAACTAGCCATTTACCTGATTCAGGGAGCATTAGATGGTCTGGCATGGTGAACTTGATCAGGTCTCTGCCCCTTCA
>NW_026590498.1:0-3425 GCF_907164565.1 Psammomys obesus
CAAAGCTCAGTTCAGTGAGTAAATTGCACCCAAGGTTCCTAAAATAACCATGATAAAAAAAAAAAAAATACAAGCCAATGAAAAGATACTCTTTAGAACATCTGCATTTATGCTAATTCTAATTTATATATAATTAAACATAAATTCCACCTATTCTCCATTTGCTAAAGAATTCTGGGGATGATACTGGCTTGTGATTTATACTTTTGATATTTACGTATGTAATACATTAGCTACAGGAAATGCTCAAAATTTTTTCAATGATCTTTACTTCTCTAGCATGAGTGACATTTTGGGTTGGACCACTCTTTGTTGTATAGGTTTGTCCTATATATTGGAGGATATTCAGGAATAGCTATGATGTTTAGGCTCTCTAGATGTCAGTAGCTTTTCCACAATTGATAAGGGTACACTGTCACACTGAGTAAGAACTGGTACTGTCATGATTCACTCTGACATCAGAATTATCATATTCATCTTATTATAGGCTATAGGGATTTAACATAGAATTTTCATGCCTTTCTACCACTAACAAAGTTTTAGTTTCATACAAAATGAAGGGTTTCATCCTGACAGTTCCATACACCTTCCTCTAGCTCACTGTCCTTTGCTCTTATCGGTCACACTACGGACCACCCTACTCTGTTCATCTTCTCACTCCCCATGCAGGCCTACTTTTCTGTCTGTTACACACGCACACACACAAGCACAAGCCTGATTGCACCTATTCGAGAAAACATGGTTTTATCTATCTTTATGTCATTATCGTCTCTTGTCCATTCTTCTAGACTCCTTTCTCGCCCCTCATAGTGTGTCTTCTGCTTTCAACATACACATGCAAATCTAGCAATGTAGCTCACTGTTAGAGCACTTGCACAGCAAGTACAAGGCCCTAGGTTTGTCCCCATCTCCAAAGCAAACAAACAAATGAAAAATGCAGTATTTGTCTTTTTTTTTTTTGAGTCTAGCTTATTTTCTACTAGCAAAGTTGTAAGTTAGAGCTCAAAAAGTCACAAAAGGGTGATTCGAATTCAAATACGAAGGGGTCATTTTTGTAACTTACATATACTTCAAAAAAGGTAACGACTCAAATGTCCTTCTTTCGATGTAACGTATTTTATTGCAAGATACATCCCTAGGGAACATAAAAGAGAAACATCGCTTTGCTTAGCTATCAGATGTCCAGTTAGTATGACTGACAGAATCTAGAGTTGGTAATAGAAAATACATTGCTTTTGTCTAAACTCTAAACTTTTGGATTTGAATATTTTAGAACTTATCCTGTCCATCCATCTCCTAAGATATTCAAATATATACAATAAAACTATAGATCTTGACTGGTTGTTTTCTATTTTTATTATTTCTGAGTTAGTCATTTTGAGAGCTTTGTGTGGAACAGTGTCTTTCCATGTAGGCGAGGCTGCCCTCAAACTTGTAGTTTTCCTGCCTCGGCCTCCTGCAATTCCCGACATGTACGCCTGGTGCCTGAGACCTCTGAAGATGCAAGTTCTTAGTTCTTCAGATCTGCTGATTCAGTTACTGTGCCTCGAGGAGTGATGGCAGAACCCAGTTGTAGCAAACCCTTCAGGTGAGTCTGCGAGGCACCTGATTGTCTGAGAGTACTGCTACAGTGCCACGGTCCTCATCACGCCCTAGAAGGCCTGGCTGTACAGGTGCTCATGGGCATTCCTCTAACTCATGTTTCTAACTTTGGTCTCCACCCTTGTGTGTAGTGCCTAGCATATTCTCCCCCAGCAGACCTGTCTGGGGCTGGATGAGATGTCATGCATATGGACAGCTGTGGCCAAGCCTAATGACTTGAGTTCAACACCCCAGACCCCCGTAGTGGAAGGAGAGAACCAAATCCTGCCAGTTGTCATCTGATCTCCATACTTGTCACACACACACAAAATGTAATCATGAAGGGTTTTTAAAAAGAGGCCCAATGTCACTTCAAGATCTTGTTCAATTGCTTTGGTTGCCAGATGTGTGTGCCTTCAAGTCTAGGACTTGGGAGGCAGAGGCAGAGAATCCTGAGTTTGAGGCCATCGTGGTCTCACAGAGTGAGTTCCAGGACAGCCAGGGAGGGGTACACAGAGAAACCCTGTCTGAGTGGGGGATTAGGGTTGTTGAGATTTTTATTGTTTAGTTAGTGGACGGTAGGTGAATTTCTGGTATGTTCACTTACAACAAATGCTTCTAGATACACTTTAATTTATTATAGACTGGGTTTCATTGTGTAGTCCTGGTTGGCATGGAGCTAATTAGAAATGCCTCTTAAACATCACTTCAAATATCTATTTCTGACATGGCCATAGAAAATTTTTTACAGTGAAAACCTTAATACCAGTCTGTTTTCCTAACAGCTTTATCAATTGATATCATTCATATAATTTGTGTGTTTAGCTAATTACTTAATATTGCAGTGTTAAATTTAATTCAGATTAACTGAAAGAATAAGATGGGCACAGTAGGCAGATGCAGCAGATGCCTCAATTCCATAATTTGGGTTGGAAGACTAAGGTAGGAGGGTTGGGGAAAGTTCAAGGTCAGCCTAGGACGTGTAGGAAGACCCAGGCTCAAAAAAAAAAAAAAAAAAAAAAAAAAAGGATGGAATATAGCACAGTTGGTGGAGTGGTTTCCAGCATACAGGAAACCTTGGGTTTGGTTCCAAGACTGCATAAACTGTGTAGTGGGGGATTGCCTGGGAATCCTAGCACTTGGGGGGTTGAGTCTTCATTGAAACAAAAAGTATTTTCTCCTCTTCTGTGTCATGTATGTTCCAGTTAATTTTTAAAATGTCTCTCAATTTAAAAAAAAAAAATGAGAAAACTGTCGTGGCAGTGGTGGTGCACAGCTTTTTGTCCCAGCACTCAGAGGCAGAGGCTGGTGGACCTCTGAGTTTGAGGCAGTCTGATCTACAGAGCAAATCAGAAGAATCAGCTTTTTAGAGAATTCAAGGTCAATCTGAGCTTATATTGGGCCATACTTCAGAAAGGAAAAACAGGGGCTGGAGAGATGGCCCAGTGGTTAAGAGCACTGCCTGCTCTTCCAAAGGATCCAGGTTCAATTCCCAGCACCCACATGGCAGCTCACAACTTTCTGTAATGCCAGTTCCACGGCATCTGACACCCTCATGCTAATGCAGAAAGGAAAAAGAACAACAACAACACTATTAAAACACTCTGGGCTGATGACCTTCAAATTAAGACAGGTACCACTTTCCTGCTCTTACACGCAACAGCTTGAAGTAGTATTAATTCCTTCTATCTTACCTTACTCTACTATTTTTTTTTTTTTTGTAAAGGTTGGAATAGCAAATATTTCAGACTTTGCAGGCCACACATAGTCTCTGTTGCACATTCTTTATTGATTCTCCTTTTCTTTTTTAGCCCTGTTAGTAGTTTGGATATGAAGTAACCACC
>NW_026590499.1:0-2705 GCF_907164565.1 Psammomys obesus
TGATTTAAAACAGTCAAAGTAGAAACAGCCACTGTCTAGAGGTGTCAAGGTGTGGGATCAAGTCATGGCCTCCTCTTGCTAAGGAATGCTAGTCAGAACATGAAGAACACCTCTAATGTCTGCCATGCCAGTCAGACACACTGCACAATCTTGATGAGGTACTTATTAAAGACGGAGCTTAGAGGTGTCAAAGGAATAGAGACCATAGACAAAGTGCTTTATCTGGGCTCAAAATATCCACATGTAAATAGTAAACTAGTCACAGATAGTTAATTATCTGTAGTATTGATAAATGTCATGAGAACTGAGCGTTTGTAGCATGCCTGCATATTTGAGACTAAACTGATACCTCCCCAGAGCACACTTCATGCAAGGGAACATGGACCCAGTCACACATGTAACACAGCTGAGCAAACTCACAGGAAGACTTCACACAGCTGAACCCACTCACAGGCATACTTTAAGGTGCAGAACACACACTTAGAGGCGTACTTCACACAGGAAAACTGTTATCTGTCACACAAAGTGAGGGAATGTCACAAACATGAACCCCACTCACACCCAGAATCGAGTGATTTCAGTGTTCACACTTACATATAATCTAAAGAAATAACTGAAAACTGGTTAGTGGAAAAAGTAAGATTGGAGAAGATCTGTTCCATGTTCTCTCTACATTATGAGTGAGACCTACAGCCTCAGATAGACTGTACATTAACAAAAAGAATGGTATTTAACTAGGTGACATGAGAGAAAACTTCACATACCAAGGACATGGAGGATGAGAAATAAACCACACAACTGTAAGTTGTATAAACCCATGAGCAGAGGTCTGCCTGGTGGCTCAAGTCTATAACGCTGAGGTTGAAACAGGAGGATAGTGAGTTCAGGATGAACTACAGGATGAGTCCAGACTAGCACACAACAGTCACAAAGCAAAAAAATAAGTATAAGAATAAATTATTATTTTAAAATCCAAAATAAGATGGGAGGTGGAGGCACATACATTTAATCCTAGCACTCAGATAGCAGAGACAGAGGAATCTCTGAGTTCAAGGCCAGCCTAGTCTACAGATCAGGTTCCAGGCCAGCCAGGGCTATGCAGAGAAACCCGGACTCAGAAAAAAAAAAAAAACATTCAAATATAAACAGAAGGAAAATGTGCACAGGAAAGAATTAATCTTACTTTTGACAGTGTGTGAAGAGTGTAAACAAGAGTGCTAATCCCATGGTAAAGGTGAGCTGTATGATGGTGGCAAAATCAAGCCCATGGATTCATAAACATAGGGTGGACAGGTACCGCTCAGCCCTGACATAAGCCATGCTCTGCACATGTTTTCTCACATTAGGAGATGGGCAGGCTGAATCCATGTGTTAGAGGAGGAAACTTTTTCTCCTCCCTGGATGTAGTGCACCCTCAGTGCCACAGTCACCCAGCATGCACTAGGTCTGCAGAAGGTTTTCTTCTTTCCATTCCACTCTCTATTTCCCTCCAGGTCACAAGCTCAGGTCACTGTTGTGCTGAACACTGGTCACCAGTTTGAGGCCTATGGATCTCAGGCTGTCCATGATTCAGGCCACTGAAGGATGACACAATGTCTAAGTCATGGCTTTCTGGCTCCACGCAGAACAAGGGCCTCTAAGCCTGTTGCCCTGATAAGCTGAAGTCCTCACAGTTGCTCTAACAGGGAATGCTCAGGATCCATGTGGGCATTTTTTCTCGAGGTATGTTTCATTCTCCTTTTTCTACCTTCTAAGCCTTTCCTTCCTCTCCCCAATGTGGCCTCTTCATAAAGGACCTATTTCACAAACACATGTTCATTCTCTGTGAGTTTTGCCTGTACTGAAAGGTTTTGTGTTTGATCCATGGCATCATCAAATAGGCCTCAAACAAGTGACCAGTGTTCAGCACAGCAATTACCTGAATTCGTGATCTTGAAAGAACGGAGAAAGTGGGCTGGAAAGAAGAAACTCAGTTATGTTATGTTATGTTAGCGTAGTTTTGTTTTAATCCCAGGTGTGGAATATTGGGCTGCTCTACACTGTCCACAGCAACAAACTATTTGCCTCATGCAGGCTCTGAGAGGAGCATGATCTTCGCCAGCTACAAATATTTTAAGGTTGAAGACTCTGAAGAGAGTGTTAATGCCAGTGGCAGGAGAGAAATAGTTCTGTGTGTGGGAGGCTCCTTGGAAGAAGAAATCTGCTGCTGCTTCCTCCCTGCTGCTGCTGTTTGCTGTTGATGCACTTTGACAAGAAGTTGGAAATATCCTGAAATGAAGATTGGACTTGCCCCAAGGCACCCAATGACCCCAACCAGTAGGAAGTAGGTAAAGGGAACTATGTCTCCTGTCTCCTCTAGCCTTCTTTCTCTCCTACCTGGTTGTCAGGGTGTTGGAAGGGATTGGGGTGGAGAGGAAAGAAAGAGATATAAGAAACCCCAATAAAATAAAATAGAGTAAAAAAGTATGCCAACATACCTCGTTTTACAGTGATGAAATACGGTGCATGGGAATTTGACGAGGAAATACATTTAAGGATCAATGTTCTCTCTCTCTCTGTCTTCTGTTACTTTCCTTTTTCTTTTGAGGAACTAAAAAGAATTAAAAAAATAAGTATTCCACAAGAATAACATGCTATATACCAGGGTTAAAATATGTGTTTCAGATTAGTTTGTGTATAGATTTTTATTTTATTTTTAATTACAT
>NW_026590500.1:0-1344 GCF_907164565.1 Psammomys obesus
ATGCATTTTTGAAACAATTCTCACATCTAAGACTCAGAGAAGGTGCAAAACAAGGGGCAGAAAAGAGTAAATGACAGAAAGCTAGCATATGCTCTGGAACCATGTTTTCTAATAATGTAAGAAGCTACAGCCATAGGTCTTACCAATATGAATGCATAAACACGAACTGGAAAAGAAAAATGCTAATATACATGATAAAGTTGTCTATGAAGAATTCATAAATAATCACCCATACAAAAAACTCTACAGGGAACTAAAATAGGCCCCTACCAACTAGTTATCCAACTCCAAATGATCAGACCTGTAAGCATACATATAAAAATAACATTAAAGCTACTGAATAAGTTTTATTTAGGAGGATATATTCATACATATATAAGTGTAATAAAATTTAATGAAAAAAAGAGGGTATGAGTTTGAAAGGTGTTTGGGACTATTCAGAGAAAAAGAAGACAGGCAAAAAATGATGTAATTACATTACAATTACAACAACAACAACAACAACAAACAGAAAGAAAAAAGAAATACCATTCAGTTGCTTTTTTAATTTTTAATTTTATTTTAATTACACTTCATTTACTTTGTATCCCCCTTCTATTTCCCTCCCTCTTCCCCTCCTAAGTCTTCCCTTTCTCCCGCTTCTCCACGCATGTCCCTCCCCAAATCCACTGGTGTGGGGGGGTTCTTTTTCTTCCTTCTGATCCTAGTCTGTTAGGTCTCATCAGGAGTGGCTGAATTGTCTTCCCTGTGGCCTGGTAAGGCTGCTCTTTCCTCAGGGGAAGATGATCAAAGAACAGGCCAATCAGTTCATGTCAGAAGCAGTCCCTGTTCCCATTACTATGGAACCCACTTGAAAACTGAACTGCCATGGGTTACATCTGTACAGGGGTTCTAGGTTATCTCCATGCATGGTACTTGGTTGGAGTATGAATCTCAGTAAACATCCCTGTGCTCAAATTTTTTGATTCTCTTGCTCTCCTTGTGGACCTCCTGTCCTCTCCAGATCTTACTATTTTCCACTTCTTTCATAAGATTCCTTGCATTCTGCCCAAAGTTTGGCCATAAGTGTCAACACCTGCCTTGATAGTTTGCAGGGCAGAGGCTTTCAGAGGCCCTCTGTAGGAGGCTCCTACCTTGTTTCCTGTTTTTTTCTTCTTCTGAGGTCCATCCTCTTTGCCTTTTGGGATGGGGATTGAGCAATTTAGCCAGAGTCTTCCCTCTAGATTAGTTTCTTTAGGTGTTTAGCTTTTAGTAGGTTTATCCTATATTATATGTCTATATGAGTGAGTATATACTGGGTGAGTCTTTCTGCTTCTAGGATAGCTCACTCAAGATGATCTTTTC
>NW_026590501.1:0-3767 GCF_907164565.1 Psammomys obesus
ACACACACACACTGAGACTGGATTTAACCAAGAAACTTGCTAGCTTGGAATTTACTACGTAGACCAGACTGGTCCTAAATTCACCTCCCTCTGCTTCTTGGCTGCTGAGATTAAAGGCTTGGGCCACCACACTCAGCCTTGATGTTACTGAATTTTAGTTAAAAATGATTTTTAAATCTACTTTATTTTTATTTGTCTCTTCAATAATAAATACACACAATTGCATGTGTACTGATGTGTGAATTCAAATACACATAGATACATATATATACATACCACACACACATATACAGCAGAAAATAATATTCCATATAGACAAAAATACAGAAGGCAACTTCTAGAAAGGAAAGAATCATCTGCCTGAGATAGAATAGAATCCTTCCTAGCAGTTAGGAAACGCTCTCCGGTCTTGGGTCCTGGGCCAGCTTTGAACAGATATAAGAATAGCAGCTCACTATCTTATAGACAGAAAGTGTTATGATACCATCAGCCTTTCTTTAGAGAGACCAGTCAAGGTGAGGCCCTAAAGGTAATGAGGAATAAAATTGTAATTATCTGTATAATTAATCACAAGTCAAGGTATTCTGTCATTGTTCCTGGGAGACAAAACAGATATTTCTTCATCATATATAGGCCATTGGCAACAGACCAAGAAAATGATCTCCCTCAAGTCCAGCTTAGTTGAAGTTGGAAATGAGTAGGAGTTACCCAGAATGCCAGAAGGTAATACCTGATGTACTAATGTAACCAAAGAAGGCCAAAAGCAGGATGCAACTTTCCAACTTTAAGAAAGTAAGAGTCAGGCGACTGAGAGAATAGGGTGGATGAAAGAGTCCCCGTTGAAGAAGTGTGGAGTGATGATGTCCTGAAAGGGCAGGAACACAATGGAAGGAGAGTATAGTTGGTGCTAAGCTCTATGGGGGATTCGCCAGGCAGGGATTCTGGGGAACAATGTGAAGTTTTCTTTTTTACATGCATAACTCTCTTGAGTGTTCTGCACACAGCACATTGTGGTGGTACAAAGGGGCAGGACAGATTCCTAGGCTGTGATGCTTTTAATCAATCAGCAAAATTTGGAGCAAACCTAGACGATCTGCTCACCTGCTTACAGCTTTGTAAGAGAGTGTCTCGGTGGATCCCTATATACAGGTTAGAGGCAGGATTGGAAGGATGCGTCATTTAAAAACCACCACAACCAAACCAGAAGAAATAGCAAAGCTATCACTTTGGCTTTAAAAAATTAATTAAGAATGAAAGGAAAGAAAAGAAGTAGGAGAGAGGGAATAAGGGAAGTAAAGGAACCAGACCATATCCTCCACCAATACTGGAAACCCACTCAATGTAGCATCTGTCTTTTGTTGTAGTAACTAAAAATGGGTGTTGCGCTATATATTGTTTATTATTTACTCTGTGGTGATCACAGCATTATTATTTAACCTGCTATCACAATTAATAAGACACATACACCTGTTAAATAGCAGATCTTGAGGGCCAGTAATTAGCATCAAAATATAAGCATCAGACTAACCTCCAATAGTCTTTGGAACAAATGAAGGACAGCAACGACAACAAAATGATTTACTATCCACTGGATCTAAGGTTAATAAATTATTATTTTGCTATTCTTTCTCAGAGAATCTTAAAACTATAGAGTGCTCTGTCTACCGACCAACAGCCATTTTCTTAACTTTTTTGGGTTTTTTGTAGGTCTACAGAGCCTGGTGCTGACCTATGTCAATGCCATCAGCAGTGGAGAACTACCCTGCATGGAGAATGCTGTCCTGACTTTGGCCCAGATAGAGAACTCAGCTGCTGTGCAAAAGGCCATTGCCTACTATGAAGAAAAGATGACTCAGAAGGTCCAGCTGCCCACGGAAACCCTCCAGGAGCTGCTAGAACTGCACAGGCCCATTGAGAGTGAGGCCATTGAGGTCTTCATGCAGAATTCTTTCAAGGATGTAGACCAAAAGTTCCAGAGGGAATTAGGGGTAGGTGTGCTGCACAAAATCATGAAACAGAGAAAAGGAAGGGCCCTTTTTGGGATGGGTGTTGTCCTTAGTCTCCAAGATGGTAAGGAACAGTCAGTGACACAGACAAATTTGCAGTGATTATTGAAAGTTTACATTCTGTTGGAAACTATGTTCTCAGACATTGAGGGAATTTCACAACTGCGTTTACAAAGGATCATTACATTTACTTTTTATAATATATTTTTTATTCTTTGAGAATTTTGAATATAATGTATTTTTGTCATTTTGATCCTAATGTAGTTTTTATTGCTCAGAAATACATTGTTTTTGTGTTTCCCATTGGTAATGAGAAATCAATCATAAGAATGTTTACAGATGTTTTGCCATTTAATGAGGGGCAATGCTTCTTTGAATTTCCAAGGCGGGATTTTACCAAGGCTTCATTCAGAGGCTCTGGTGAAACAGGAGAGTCAATGTCAACAGGAAATTGATTACTCTCCAACCTAAAGGAGATAAAATAGTTGAGACTTAGTTACTTGCTTGATGTCAAAAGGAGAGGTAGCTGTCCTATTATGCTTTCCAAACCCTAAAGTGCTCATCCTTTCATCTTCAGGACTTTCATTGGTGGCTGCGTGGTGAGAAATAGTCCTTTATCACAGAGCCTTGCACAGTCAGTTACCCTTTCCTGAGAAATTCTGCAGAGCCCTGGACTTAGTTCTCTGTGTCCACTCACACAGTCTGACAAAAGACCTCTAAGATTGGTGCTGTTACTCCATCCTTATAGACAAGGAAACCTTAGTCCACTAATGACGACGAGGCCACGAAGTCACAAAGAAGTGAGTGCAGGAAGTCCACACAGGCCTGCCTAGCTCTAATTTTTATAATCTAAAATATTCCTTCAATTAGAAACTTGAGTAGATAAAGGCTTCTCTTTTGAGAAGCAATACCTGTGCTCTAAGAATATCTCTGAAGCAGGAAAACAGGGAGACAGACCTTTAGGAAATGAGATTTGAAGTGTCAGTTTCTGTAGCCAGCACCTTCTTCAGGGAGAGTGTCACACGGCGGTGAAGAGTGCGGCCCCGTTTAGACCTTCTCCAGCAGTCTGTTGTGCTATCTTTTTCATCTCTGCCATGTGTGTGGGTTTGTCCTTCCCCAGAACCTAATAGTAGCAAAGCGAGACGCCTTTATTCAGAAGAACATAGACGTGTCATCAGCTCGTTGCTCAGATTTGCTGGAGGATATTTTTGGACCTCTGGAAGAAGAAGTGAAACGGGACATTTTCTAGACCGGGTGGTTACTACCTCTTCCTTCGAAAGAAACAAGAGCTGGAGAAGAAGTATAACCAGGCTCCTGGAAAGGGGCTCCAGGTAAGCTGAGTGGTTGGTACCACTTTTGGAGGGCTTGGTGGGAGCCTCTCCCAAATGGCAGAGAGAACAAGGATGTGCTGGTGGAGAGTGCCCTTGTCTTACACATCTAGGAGGACGCTGACCCTGAGACAGACAGCAGATCTCTCTTTGGAAGCACAACTGGACCTCTTAGACGTGTTTGTGGAATTCATCCATTCTCTCAACCTAATTGCTCATCTAATTGTCTAAAATGATTTATTTGGTCATGTGTGTTGAGCACTTCTCGGATTGTTAGCAGCAAGACAATTAAAAATAATAACAGTGGTAGCAGCAGTTAGCACTTAGATTGTCTCCCTGTGCTTCAGAAATTTATTCTCTTAATTCTCACATCACCACATAGGCCATGCATTATTTAATTAAATTTTTATTTTTTTTATTCACTTTGTATCCC
>NW_026590502.1:0-8778 GCF_907164565.1 Psammomys obesus
TGTTTGACAGAAAAATCAGCTCCTTTTCATGAAACTGGTGGAGAAAAGTAAGTCTCATGCTGGGGACTCTCTCATCAACTGTCACCTGAGCTTCAGAGTAATTTAGATGACACTGATAATTTCTGAATAGGAAAAGTACAAATTTTCCTGGGCTTATTGGACCTGATATAAAATGACAGCAATGACCTAATGTATCTGGTACTGTAGGCACAAATGGATGTCATATTTTTTGGCAGCTCTAACGTTATAAACAGTTTAAGAAGTTTAACTTTTTCTGTTGAGAGGGCAATATTATGTCCATTTAAAAAAAAACTAAAATATGCATGAAAATAGCTAATTTAATTTTACAATACCAGTGTTTAAAGTAGATCACAAATGTGAGATACAAAGCTGCAGTCAGTTGGTTTTTAAGTTCCTCTCCCACTTTTTCTTAAAGCTCCTTGCTGGAGAGTGATCTGTCCATGGAGACACACATGTGGTCTCCACTGAGTGCTCCTGGTCATCCATGTGCAAGAGCCAGGTGATGTGAGGTCACCTGGTTGCTCTTAGAAGCATGATAAGAACTGCATAGGACATTGTAATTTTTAGGTGCTTTAAAAGGTACTAAGAAACTATGAAGTAAATCTTTAGAATGTATGTTTCACTAAAAGCATATTTTGATACGGACTGCATTTTAATTGCCTGTGCCAATACATGCAATTCTGAGCCTAGGGATAAGTGGCTAGGGAAGTGTACCCTGTTAAGACTGGACCAGGATATAGATTCAGAGAAAATAGCTGGGGCTAAATAGGAGTTGCTGAAGTAGTCTGTGGTTCATTTGAAATATCCTGGAACAAATTTAAGCAGTTTAGAAAACAAAATTCTATCTTAGGTGTACGTTTGAAACTGTTAGGTTCAGTCCCAAGCACAGGGAAAGGGGAAGATATCCCACCCTCAGAGTAGGCAATAGTCAGGATAATTTAGGCTGTTAATTGTCAGTAGTACTTATCTGGAATCTGTTAAATTATTCTTGAGAAGAGCCACAAAAATTTATTTTGGCTATATAATGTTGATTTGGGAGCAACTGTAATCTGAAAGCAGGGTCAGGTTATGTTGGGGAGAATATAATTTGAGAAGCTCTGGTTGTGTCAAAATAGTCTTTTTCGGGGGTGTTCAGGTAGGTTCTTAAATTGAGATATTTTAAGAACATTGGAGATTGGGGAGGGTCTTGACAGACAGTAAGAGGAACAGTCAGTAGCAGTTTGGGGAGTTTGGTGTGGACAGGTTGAGAGCACTTAGTTTTTGTTCCTAAAGGGGTACTTAGATGGTAAAGGTTGCAAGCAGCCAGTACTGAGGATAGGGCATTGTTCTATGGTATTGGCAGTGAGAGGAACTACAACTAACCAATGAATTTGAAGATGAAGCAGAAAGAAAACAGTGGGAGGCATTTATGGAGTTGTCAGAGGAGTTGAGAAGAGAGTTTGGTGGATGACCTTCACCTCAAGTGAAGATTTAATAATGAGTGTGGTGTGTGTGTATGTTAGAGAGACAGACAGGCAGACAGAGACAGAGAGAGAGAGACAGAGACACAGAGAGGAGAGATGATTTGGGTTTGGTTACATCTTGTAATTGGGTGTGTAGGATTTATGGTTTCTTTAGCATATGTGATGCCTGAGAACATCTAAACAGTTAATTAATTTAGGGGAGTCAGTTGGCAGTAGATGTTTGACAATCATTTGGGCAGAGGAAATGTATGAATGTGAGAAGAAAAATTAAGTTTGTCATGAATTGGTTATCTCAAGAGCACAGAAGCCTGAAACTGAGGATGAATAATACTAAAGGAGAGGACGGTCTAATGTGCCTGTCTGAGAGGAAGGATCTGGCAACCATATAAAAATTGTAGCAGAAGTAGCTAGAAGATCATCTTGTGTGTGAAAGGGATGGGATAGGAGCTCCTTGATAGCTCCTATCCCAGTCCTTTCACACACAAGATGGTCTTACACACAAGATTTTCTCAAGGAGCTTCTATCCCATCCATTTGTTCAGGGGTGTAGAGGATTTGAGAAATGTAGAGACAAGGAGATTAAGTGTGGAATGATTAAGAGAAGGATAGGAAAGGAATATCACTGATGAATCTCTTCTAAGTGAAGTTTAGAGAGGAAAAAATCTGAGAAGTTGGAAGGGGTGGTATATTCCATTGTAAGTTAGGAGTTTAGAACGACTATGAGGAAAATAGACTTGGAGAGGGGACCCTGGAGCTTCTGCCTTTACCTTCAGCTTTAGCAGGTGTTGGCTGGGATATTAGAACTCTGAGGAACCATAGCTATTTGCGAGATTTAGAGCTAAGCAGAGAGGGTGTGCCAAGACTGTGCAGGCAAAAATGATCATCTGTGTTGTTTAGAGTTGTGAAGTGATATGCAATGGGGCAAAGAGCATTGTTTGTGTGTTTTGGAAGTTCAAGAATGAAAAGGTTTCTATATATTTGGAATGCCGAAGGCTGGAGCAGAAATGAGAATGTTTAATGCTTGGGGAATTGTTTGTGGAAGGGAAGTAAGCAGCTCTTCAGAAGTAACATGGTATAGGGAAAAAAATCAGGAGTATATAGGGATCTATGATGGAGGACGTAGGCTGAGACTGTAGAGATGGGGAGTGGAGATGGGCAAGGTGGTCTTACAATGAGGTGTCTATGGAAGGTGTGAGAGAGAACCTGAGATAGGTGACTTGGGGAATAGAGAGTCCTGCTTTGGAAAGTGAGAGCCAGAAACCTTTAAAAATGAGGTAACTGAGGAGTGAGGTCAGATGGGCTATTAGAAATAGAAGGACTGAAGAAGGAGGTTATCTATATATTGAAGCAGGCAAGAGGAAAGGCAGAAGGCTGGCCAAGTCCATAATAATGCTAGGCCGAAAGGATGGGGACTGTCTTTTAATTCCTGGGAAAGGACAGACAAGGTTAGTTTTTAGGATTTTTGAGTATAAGGATCCATATATGTGAAGAGAAAATGCCTTGGAAGTGGACATTAAGGATTATTAAGACTATACTGTCCTTAAGATTTACAACTGAGTATATACTGTGTGTGTCTATCTGTTTCTGGGATATCTCAATCAGGATGATCTTTACTAGATCTCACCATTGCCTACTCACTTATAAGTGGATACTAGACATACATAATATAGGATAAACCTACAAAAATGTGTACACTTAAAGAAGCTAACCAAGAAGGAGAGTTCTGGGTAAGATGATCAATACTTATTCAGAAAGAAAAATTGGATGGACATTGTAAGAAGGAGAAAATATGGAACAGGACAGGAGCCTACCACAGAGGAACTCTGAAAGACTCTACACAGCAGTGTATCAAATCAGATGCTGAGACTCGTAACCAAACTTTGGGTAGACTTCAGAGACTCTTACAAAAGAAGGGGGAGATAGTAAAACCTGGAGACAACAAGAGCTCCATAAGGAGAACAACAGAAACAAATAATCTGGCACAGGGTCTTTTCTGAGCCTGATACTCCAATCAAGGACCTTTTGTGGCTCTAACCTAGTACCCCTGCTCAGATGTAGCTCATGGCAGCTCAGTATCCAAATGACTTCCCTAGTAAGGGGACAGGAACTGTCTCTGACATGAACTCAGTGGCGGGCTCTTTGACCACCTCACTCGAAGGTGGGAACAGCCTTATCAGGCCACAGAGGAGAACAATGCAGCCAGTCCTTATGAGACCTGATAAGCTAGGGTCATATGGAAGGGGAGAAGGACCTCCCCTATCAGTGAACTTGGAGAGGGGAACGGAAGGAGATGAAGGAAAGAGGGTGGAATTGAGAGGAAATGAGAGAGGGGGCTACAACTGGGATACAAAGTAAATAAACTGTAATATAAATTTTTTAAAAAAGAAAAACTACAAAAATGATTTAGGAGTGAAAAGTGAGTGGTGTGGTCAGCGATGATAGATGATGGCTTAAGGATGTGAAGAGACAGCAGTTAAGGCAATATACAGCAAGCCTATAGCCAACATCAAACTCAATGGAGAGAAACTTAAATCAATCCCACTGAAATCAGGGACAAGACAAGGCTGCCCACTCTCTCCATATCTCTTTAACATTGTACTTGAAGTCCTAGCCAGAGCAATAAGACAACTAAAGGAGATCAAGGGGATACAAATCGGAAAGGAAGAGGTCAAAGTGTCACTATTTGCAGATGATATGATAGTATACATGAGCCACCCCAAAGATTCAACCAGAGAACTTCTTCAGCTGATAAACACCTTCAGCAAAGTGGCAGGATACAAAATCAACTCAAAAAAATCAGAAGCCCTCTTGTATACCAAAGACAAAAAGGCTGAGAAAGAAATTAGGGAAACAACACCCTTCACAATAGCCACTAATAACATAAAGTACCTTGGTGTGACTCTAACCAAGCAAGTGAAAGACCTGTTTGAGAAAAACTTCAAGTCTTTGAAGAAAGAAATTGAAGAAGATCTCAGAAGATGGAAAGATCTCCCGTGCTCATGGATTGGTAGGATTAACATTGTGAAAATGGCCATCCTGCCAAAAGCAATCTACAGATTCAATGCAATTCCCATCAAAATACCAACTCAATTCTTTACAGACCTTGAAAAAAAGATTCTCAGCTTCATATGGAGAAACAAAACACCCAGAATCTCCAAAACGATCCTGTACAACAACAGATCATCTGGAGATATCTCCATTCCCGATCTCAAGCTGTACTACAGGGCAACAGTAATAAAAACTGCATGGTACTGGCATAGAAACAGAAAGGAGGATCAATGGAATCGCATAGAAGACCCAGAAATAAACCCACACACCTATGAATACTCAATATTTGACAAAGAAGCCAAATCCATTCAATGGAAAAAAGACAGCATCTTCAACAAATGGTGCTGGACCAACTGGATGTCTACATGCAGAAAAATGAAAATAGATCCATATTTATCACCCTGCACAAAACTAAAGTCCAAGTGGATCAAGGAACTCAACATAAAACCAGATACTCTAAATCAGCTGGAAAAAAAAGTGGGGAACAGCCTAGAAGTCATTGGCACAGGAGACAACTTCCTGAACAGAACACCAACAGCACAGGCTCTAAGAGCAACAATCAATAAATGGGACCTCATGAAACTGAAAAGCTTTTGTAAAGCAAAAGTCACTCTCATCAAAACAAATAGACAGCCTACAGATTGGGAAAGAATCTTCACCAACCCTTTATCTGACAGAGGGCTAATAAACAGTATATATAAAGAACTAAAGAAGCAGAAAAGCAACAAACCAAGTAATCTACTTAAAAAATGGGGAACAGAGCTAAACAGAGAATTCTCGAAAGAGGAACATCGAATGGCAGAGAAACACTAAAGAAATGCTCAACCTCATTAGCCATTAGGGAAATGCAAATCAAAACGACCCTGAGATATCACCTTACACCCATCAGAATGGCCAAGATGAAAAACTCAAGTGATAGCACATGCTGGAGAGGTTGTGGAGAAAAGGGAACCCTCCTCCATTGCTGGTGGGAATGTAAACTGGTTCAACCACTCTGGAAGTCAATCTGGCGCTTTCTCAGACAACTAGGAGTAGTGCTACCTCAAGACCCAGCTATACCACTCCTAGGTATATACCCAAAATTTGCTCAAGTACACAACAAGGACATTTGTTCAACCATGTTCGTAGCAGCTTTATTTGTAATAGCCAGAACTTGGAAACAACCCAGATGTCCATCAACGGAGGAATGGATACAGAAATTGTGGTATTTTTACACAATGGAATACTACTCAGCAATCAAAAAGGAGGAAATCATGAAATTTGCAGGCAAGTGGTGGGATCTAGAAAAGATCATTCTGAGTGAAGTATCCCAGAAGGAGAAAGACAAACTTGGTATATACTCGCTTATATAGACCTACAAGACATGATAAACATAATGAAATCTACACACCTAAAGAAGATAATCAAGAAAGTGGACACAGGCGAAGGTGATTAATCCTCATTTAGAAAGACAAATGGGATGTGCATTGAACTTATGACAGGAGTCTACCACAAAAGGCATCTGAAAGACTCTACCTAGCAGTGTTTCAAAGCAGACACTAAGACTCATAACCAAACCCTCGGTAGAGTGCAGGGAATCATATGAAAGAAGGGAAGTTAGTATGATATGGAAAGGATAGGAGCTCTACAAGGACCAGATATATCTGCGCACAGGGTCTTTTCTGAGACTGACACTCAACCAAGGACCATCTATGGATATAACCTAGAACTTCTGCTCGGATGTGGCCTGTGGTAGCTCAGTAACCAAGTAGTTTTCCAAAGTAGGGGGAACACGGACTATTTCTAACAGGATCTCAAGGGCAGGCTGTTTGACACCCCCCCCCCCAGGGGAGGAGCAGTCTGTTAGGCCACAGAGGAGGACTTTGCAGCCAGCCCTGAAGATACCTGATAAAACAGGGTCAGATGAAAGGGGAGGAGGTCCTCCCCTATCAGGGGACTTGGAAAGGGGAAGGGAGGAGACCAGGGAGGGAGTGTGGGGTTGGGGAGGGAATGAGGGAGCGGGATACAGCTAGGACACAAAGTTAACAAAATGTAACTAAAAAGAAAAATAAAATAAAAAAAAATTTTAACATAAAATAAATAAATAAATAAATAAATAAATAAATTCCTTAAAAAAAAAAACAAAGATATTCGACTAGGTGTAAAGTTTTGTTAAGTTTTTTATTGATAATATGTGAACATTGTAGGTTGAGGAGGTAGAGCACAAAAATGATGGGTATGAGGCCTAGGCGAGGCTGATTAAGGGTAGGTAGTATATAGTTTGGAGTTGTATGCAGAAGGGTCTGTGCGTATAATAGAGAGAGGTTTATGATGCTCAGCAAGGGAAGGAGAGGTGGCATCCCATACAGTGGGATTAACTAAAAAGTGGGCAAAGAATAAGAAGGGCTTGGGGATTGAGAGACTGGAAGTGTACAGAGTCTGAGGAAGGAAGAGGTTATGTGCAGTCTCCTGGGAGCTGTTATCAAGGGCAGAAAGGCAAATATATGTCAATTCTGCAGAAGACATCTTTTTTTAGGAAAGGAATGGGACATGAGGAAATGAGACAAAAATCCTTGGAAAGGAGAAGTCTGGATGGACCTGGAGGACTGGTTGTGAATTCTGACAATGGGTGAGGGAGAGGGGTGAGTGGAGCCCCAACAGTAGCATAGAGAGAAGGAGCAAAATCTGAAACAACTCTTTTACAGTTTAAATTACTCTCCCAGATGTATAAATCATTTTCGCTGGCTTTCATATCTTCAGACCTTATCACAATTTCTTGTCCTAACTTAAGAGAGACCTATATGTCTTGGACCTACATAACTTGTTTCTTTGGCTTTCTCTTGACTTATATAACTTACTTGTCTTTGTCTCATTAACTCACATCTTTCTTAGCATGAAACTTGTCAGCAAGGTAAACTTTATATATGAGGTGGGCTGACCAAGCAGCTGGATGTTTGCTGCTGTTAGAGCTACTTGACCATCAAGGTCATCTGAGATCGAAGGAGGATAAATTTGAGTAGAAAGTAAAATTTAAATGTTTTTTTTTTTTTTGTATCACTTAAAATGACAGAGATTTACTTAGAATCTCTAAGATTCTTAGATATGTTGGTTGAAGCATATCAAGTCCTATCAGGAATCTTCCTCTCTGGCCTGACAAGGCTGCATCACCAGGGAAAGTGATCAAAGAGCTTGCAACCAAGTTCATGACAGAGGTATTCCCAGTTCTTCTTACTCAGGAAACCACATGGAGATTGAGCTGCATATTGGTACATCTGAGCATGGGTGGACACTGCCAACAGAACAAAACAAAAGTCTACAGACAGAGACAAGTTCTTCACCAACCCAACATCCAATTGAAAGCTAATACCCAAAGTGCAATTAAGAGCTCAAGAAATCAGACACCAATAAACTAAATAATCCAATTGCAAGTGAGGTACAGAGCTAAACAGAGCATTCTCAACAGAGGAATATGGAATGATGGAGAAAAAAACAACAACAAAAAAAATGCTTAACATCCTTAGTCATCAGGGAAATGCAAATCTAAACGACCATAAGATTCTACCTCACATCCAATAATGGCTACGAATAAATCTCAAGTGTAAACACATGATGGGGAGCATGTAGAGAAAGGGGAACCCCCCTCCATTGCTCGTGGGTTGCAAAATTGTACAACCATTTTGGAAATCAACCTGGTGCTTTCTCAGAAATTTGGGAGTAGTGATGCTTCAAGATCCAACTATACCCTTCCTGAGCATAACCCCACAAGATGATCTACCATTTAACAAGGATATTTGCTCAACTATGATCATTTCAGCTTAATTTCTAGTAGTCAGAATCTGGAAACAACCTAGATGTCCCTCAACCTGAGAATGGATACAGAAATTGTGGCACATTTACACAATAATAATACTCAGCAATTAAAAAAAAAAGTAAATCATGAAATTTGGAGGCAAACAGATGTGTGAAGTACCCCAGAAGCACAATTGTTTTTTTAAAAAAAAAAGTTTAATTCTGAGGGTTGAAAGTGCTCCTGCACCCCACATTCTTTACTGCAGAGCCGTGGCATGGAGGCTCAGAATAACTGAACATGATGATTCCATAATGCCAGCCAGGAAATCATTGTGATACATTTAAAATACTCTAGGGAAATCTTTGCTAATCCTAACTGCCACAAAGTGACACAAGTGCAGGTGTCCTTTGAGCAGTAAGTCAAGCTGTTCTGAGCTGATTTGCATGTTGAGACATTAGCCACAGTGAAGATTGTTCAA
>NW_026590503.1:0-25286 GCF_907164565.1 Psammomys obesus
ACCCCAATCCGAACCCGAACCCGAACCCTTATCATAACCCTAACCCCAACCCCAACCGGAACCCGAACCCTAACCCGAACCCGAACCCAAACCCTAACCCCTAACCTAACCCGAATCGAACTCGAACCCAAACTCGAACCCAAACCCGAACCCTAACCTTAACCCTAACCCGAACCCGACCCCTACCTCTCACTCTACCCCTCACACTGACTCCTAACCCTCACCCTACTCCTCACACTGACCATTAACCCTGACCCTGACTCTTGTTTTCCTACCCTGACCTTAAAACCCTAACCCTATCTCTAAACTTAACTGTGAACCTTAAGTGAACACTCACCCAAACTCTAGCCAGAACTAGAACCCCAGCCTAACGAAACCCGAATCAGAACCCTAACCGTAACCGGAACCCTAACACTAAGCCACGCCTTACGTGTTGTAGATTAATATTTATAATTGATACATCTTTTAGCTAATCTGCGGTTAATCCGCATACTTTCCTACCTATCGGAGTCCCCCATTATACTTGCTTTTAGTGATATCTGAGGGCCGGTCCATCTCTCCACGTGGTTCCAAGACCTCTCCTCCAGGTTCTCCTCCTCCCTCTCTCTGCTCCCTTCCTCTTCCTCCCATTCCAGACCAGGATGTCCCACCCTATCCTCTCCATTCCTCTGCTATGTGGCTGGCTGTTTTAATTGACAATTGAGAGAACAAATGGTGGGATGTTTACACAAATTTGAGACAGGTGATGCCTATTCTAAGCATCACAAGGCAATGTCAGGATTGAAACCACATAGTGGGGGAGAGAAATCAGCATTTGAATGAACAAGGGTAAATTGCATACATTCCAAAAGAACATTTTACCAACACTTGCACTAATCCCAATCCCAATCCAAAACCAAACCCTAACCTGAACCCTAACACAAACCATATCCCTAACCCCAACCCCCCTAACCGTGACCCAGACCCTGGCCCTGACCCTATCCCCTAACCCTGACCATAACCCTGACCCTAACACCTAACCCTATCCCCTAACCCTGACCACCTAACTCTGACTCTGAACCCAACCCCTAAACCTGACCATGACCCTAGCCCTAGCCCTGACCCCAGCCCTAGCCATAACCCTCTGCCTAGCCCTAGCCCTAGCCCTAGCCCTAGCCATAGCCCTAGCCCTATCTCTATCCCTAGCCCTAACACCCCTAATACTGACCCTGACCCTGACCCTAACCTAACCCTGACCCTGACCCTGACCCTAATCCTGACCCTGACCCTAAACCCTAACCCTCTAACCCTGACCCTGACCCTGACCCTAACCCCTAACCCTGACCCCGACCCCGACCCTGACCCTAACCCCTAACCCTGACCCTGACCCTGACCCCCACTCCCACAGTCATCCTTAACCCTCACCCTCACTTTAAACCTTAACGGGTAACCCTCACCCTCACCCTAAACCCTCACC
Organism: Psammomys obesus; assembly: GCF_907164565.1. Lineage (NCBI taxonomy): Eukaryota > Metazoa > Chordata > Mammalia > Rodentia > Muridae > Psammomys > Psammomys obesus. The sequence continues at coordinate 1,457 of NW_026590503.1, forward strand.
CTTTCCCTTATCCTGATCCCTCATCCCCAGCCTTAATCCTTACCCTCACCCTCACCTAACCCTCACCCTCACCCCTATCCTCATGCTAACTCTGAAGCTCACCCTCATCCTCACCCTGACCCTAACCCCTGTAATCCTAATCCTAACCCCTCTAACCCTGACCATATCCCTCAATACCCACAGACTGCTCTTTTCTTGAACTTACAAAATAACAATGTCTCATGCTGTATATGTGTCTACTGCACACCATAATGTTCCTGAAAATTTGTTAAGAGACTGTGTTAGCTGGTAAGATAGCTCAGTAGGTAGGGGTTCTTGCTGCTGAGCATCCATGTAGATACCCCATTCCTGTAATTTCATCATAAGTCTATTTCTAGGACAGCTCACACATTTTTGAAATATATCCCAGCAGGGCAACATCTGAGGAATAAGTACTCGGTGCTTTAGCCTTTCTTGGTTCTTATGGATACTGCAGCCTTGCTGAAAACCATGTTTGGTTCCCCTAGAGCACATAAGCAAGTCCTTGTCCCCCCCCTTCTTTGTTTACATCTCAAACATCTGCCCTTTCTTGACCCTGACAGACATAAATGAACTATTTTGCAAGAATGCCCTTTTTAATTTCCTGGGTAAATATCAGGTTGACCTTTATATTCTTAAGGATCCTACTTCCTCCTGCTTATCTTCCTGTACCTGGCTGCTTTCCCTCCCAGTGCTTTCTCATTACATTGGCTGATTTTTATATCAGCATTGCAAAACCTTAACTCAGGGATGTAGTCCAGATTCAAAGACATTCTGGCTGTTTGAGATTATTGTTGATGCTCACTGTGTGCATTAAAAATAGAATTACAACTCTTCATAAAACAACAATTTCCCAAGAACAGATCTTTTCAACAAAATGTCGCTGAAGAGAATTATCTTGTCAATATGACTCCTCCTCTAAATATCTGAGAAAATAACTTTCTTTTGTATTTGAATTTAGGAAAGGAAATGCTATTAGATGGGGAAAATGCAGAACAATCTAGTCCCTGAGTCAGTCATCAGAAATATATCAAATAACCTGCAGAGCCAGCTTTTATCTATAACATGGCTTTCCTCCCTTAAGAAGCTTGAAAATATAAAATGATATGCTTTTTTTTGAACTTGCAAAATAACAAATACCTCATGCTGTGTAACATGTATCTACCGCACACCATAATATTCCTGAAGTTTTATTAAGAGACTGTATATGATCTGGTGAGATGGCTCAGTAGGTAGGGGGTCTTGCTGCTGAGCATGACTACCTGAGTTTGATTCCCTACCTACATAGTGGAAGAAGACAAATTATTCCTACAAATTGTCCTGTGATCCCCCCCCCCTAAATAAAATGGTAACTAAACCAGTAACAAGGTTACTGGTTTTCTGAGCATAGGACGGAAATCTTGAATAATTTGGATCCAACAAACAAACATCATGAACCCCCACTCCCCCTATTTACATGCTTTCAGAATGGTCTGATGTTTAGCTTTCTTCCAACCATCTGAGCTCAAAAACAGACTTTACACAAGCAGCTGCAGCTGTGAGAAGCAAAGCTGTCTCTCTAACTGATCACTCTAAGATTCTGCCAGACATATTTATCAGCCTGTCAGATAGCCCCAGACAAAACACAACCACTAACCACAGCCCACCATTCTGCTACCACAGTGCACCAGGGTCCAGCCACCTCCAAAGAGACAGGGACACCAGAAACCACCACAAACACTGTGAGCATCATCAACACATGCTGACAAAGCCAGCTGGCAAAATGAGTCATGATGGTGCAAGGGGATAATGGGGTCAGGCTGTCTTCAAGTCTGGAGATGGTTAGAGAGACATTGGAGATGTGATTTGAGACCCTCCCAGAGAAAGAGTCTCCATTTTGGCTTCTAGAGTTAATAACCCCAGGCTCCAACCACTCCAGAGAACAGGAGCTTGCATGCCACTGTTGCCCTAACCAGGTACCAACCTGTCAATTGTGTCAGGCTACACAATATTGTTTGAAACACTCAAATCCCACTCAGGTGTAAATCCCAAGAGCGTATCTTCTGTAGATAGTGGAAAGAATGTAAACTTATTTTTTTTAATAATTAGTTATTTTTTTTAACACATTTGGTCTCATGGAAGCAGAATTTGCTTTCATAAGGAATCACATGGAAAACATAGAAGCTGCATGACTCACAATCAGACAAGGTACTTCTCCAAAAGAGTTGGGTCAGCCAGCCAGAGGCTTTACTTAGCAAGCTCAGGTGCAACAACTTTAGAAGGTACCTAGAGCATGAACACTGATCAGGGCCAAGTTTCAGAAAGTACTTAATACCCCAAGCAAACAATAAATATTTCAGCTGCACACAGCTGCCTGATAAAAGCGCAGTTCAGTATAGGTGGCTCTGTATGGAGGCCACCAGCACCATCACAAAGCAGTGCTCCCCGGAGACCATGCTAGTCCCTGACACTGGGAAATATCTACTAGTTCCAATTCCTCTGATTGCTGCAAGAAAAATGCAGCAATAAGTACTCTAAAGAGAAAAAAAATCATCTCCTATTTTTTTCCCTAAAAATGTAGTGCATTTTCTTAGTGTCTTTGCCCACCGTGATAGTACCCAAATAAGAGTTTACAAAGTATTGAATAGACTGTTGGCTAAAATGTCAAGCATTAAACCAAACATTAAAAAACAGTAAATATGTAAGTTTTTTAAATAAATGACTACAGGAACAGAATAGATACAATGTTTTACTCTAATTTGTTGTGTTTCAGCCTGAGCTAGCCATCACCCTTCAGTGATCAGTCTGCTGTGTTAACTTTGCATCGCAGGAGGTGGGCCTCCTGAGCTGTCTATGACTGGCTGATTTGACTAAGGCTCTGATCCCCCACCTTGGCAAAGGCAGAAAGACTGCAATTATCATTTGTTTTTCTACTTGGGAGACAAGTAGTGGTACCAATCTTAGTAGAAAGTATTTCTGAAACAAATCTCTCTTCATCACGCATAGAATAGCAAAATTATGCCTCCTGATCTCATTGCTGAGTTGGCTTGACCTTGAGCAAATTGAACTTATTCTGCTTGGCAAACACAATGACTTGAATATTTCCTCATGAATCACGCCAGTGTTCTCTTGTCATACCATCATTATGAATGTTCTTGAAACTTCATTCAAAACTTGTTGATTTGACTTTCCAAATTCCGTTTCCGTCTTTCTTTCAGATTCAAGGATGGATTGGGGCAGTTGGCCTCCCTACACACTGTTGCAGGCCAAGGACATGACCTCCACATGAGTGCCACAGAACAAATGTGTTCAGTTTCTGTAACCTGGTCTCACATAGTACACTATTGTTCTTGGTTTTATTTCTTTTTTTTTTTAAATAGTTTTATTTAGGTCTGAACCCCCAACCTCCACACTTAGAGCTTGCTGCTTTACCAACTGAGCCACTTAAGGCTTTCTTTGGTTTTATTTCTAAAGTGCTTTTTCAAAAGACATTTTGAAGCTAAGGCTACTATGTTTAAAGTTGAAACTGTGTTGATTGTGCTGATTGCTGATTGTTGCATACTCTGTTTAAGAAATAACAGTATTGGGCTGGAGAAATATCTAAGTGGTTAAAAACATGTAGTTCTTGTCCAGAGAACTAGAGTTCAATTCCCAGCACCCATGTGGAGAGACTCACAACTGCATGTAACTCCAGCTTTAGTCAGGTCTCCACAGGTACCTGCTCATACAAGTACATACACTGACATTCACACATAAGCATAATTTTTAAAATAAACATCAACTTCAATAGCTGCCTCACTTGTGGTGATATGATAAAATATTACCTAAAATCTTTACAGTTTTGGGTACATGTAACTCAATAAGAAGTAACAGCTTAATGGTTTATAGTCTTTACCTGTCATGTTCTTGACCAGAGATTTATAAGCATTTTGGCTCATGAAAACCTGAGAAATTCTTGCATAAGTTCAGAAATGTAGGTATATAAGTATATACATAAATAAAAACTTTCCTCATAATAAATTACAAAGAAATTTATTCTTAAAAACTCTGTGTAGGCTGAAGAGATGGCTCAGTGGTTGAAAGTGTTCATTGCTTTTGCAGAGGGACTGGCATGGTTGGAAGCACTACATCAGGTTGCTCAAATATACCTTTTACCTTAGATCCAGAAAAAAAAAAAAGGAATGCTTTTCAGGTCTCCAGGAGCATCTGAATTCATGAACACAAAACAACACATAGACACTCACATATAAATAGCTAAAAGGAAGTCTTTGGGTCACATACAATTTTACCATTATTATGTATGGGATAGATGTGCTTAATGGTTAACACATATAATCTTTGCTGAATATTTAATATTGTGGTTGTAAAACCTTTGAAATATATTTCAGTTGATGAATGTTGATTTTACAGTTCCCAAAGTGGAAAAATTGCTTCATGTAAATATATGGTATAGGACTGCATAAATATCTTAGGTTGATCTCAGAAGTTGCTGGGCATTTATTGTGGTTTAAATGTGAAATGTCCCCCATAGGCTCAAGGTTTTGAAACAGCTTGCAGCTGTTGGTACTGTCTGGGAAGGTTGGGGAGCCTTCAGGATGTAGAGCCTCTGAGGAGAAAGCATATAACTTGCAGTAGACCCTTGTGTTTTCTATACAGGCACACTCCCTGTCCACTGTTAGCTTTCTGAGTTCAGATGCAGTTTGTCCAGCCAGCATCCTGCCTATATTGCTATGTTTTCCATACCTAAAACCATGCTTTCCTTGCCATGGTAGAATGAACCCATCAGTGCTTTATCCTATGCCCATTGAACAGTTGTGGGGTTCTGTTAATTGTTGTGTATTCTATTGTGTAAATGTACAATTTCTGTATCCATTCCTCTGTTGAGGGACAACTTCGTTGTTTCCAGGTTCTGGCTATTGTGAATAAAGCTGCTACAAACATGGTTGAACAAATGTCCTTGTATAGTTGAGCATATTTTGGATATATGCCTAGGAGTGGTACAGCTGGATCTTGAGGAAGCACTATTCCTAATCATCTGAGAAAGCACCAGGTTCATTTCCAAAATGGTTGTACAAGTTTACATTCCTATCAGCAATGGAGGAGGCTTCACCTTTCTCCACATCCTCTCCAGCATGTATTGTCATTTGAGTTTTTGATCTTAGCCATTCTGATGGGTGTAAGATGAAATCTCAGGGTCATTTTGATTTGCATTTCCCTGATGACTAAGGATGCTGAGCATTTCTTTAAGTGTTTCTCTGCCATTCTATATTCCTCTACAGAGAATTCTCTGTTTAGTTCTATACCTCATTTTTAAATTGGATTACTTAATTTGTTGCTTTTAACATTCTTGAGTTCTTTATATATTCTGGGTATTAGTCCTCTGTCAGATATAGGGTTGGTGAAGATCCTTTTCCAGTCTGTAGGCTGCAGTTTTGTTCTAATGACAGTGTCCTTTGCTTTACAGAAGCTTTTCAGTTTCATGAGGTCCCATTTATTGACTGTTGATCTTAGAGCCTGAGCTGTTGGTGTTCTGTTCAGGAAGTTGTCTCCTGTGCCAATGAGTCCTAGGTTCTTCCCCACTTTTTCTTCTAACAGATTTAGAGTACCTGATTTTATGTTGAGATCTTTCATCCACTTGGACTTTAGTTTTAGGAAGTGTGACAAATATGGATCTATGTGCATTTTTCTACATGTAGACATCCAGTTAGACCAGCACCATTTGTTGAAGACACTATCTTTTTTTCCATTGTATGGTTTTGGCTTTTTTGTCAAAATCAAGTATCCATAGGTGTGTGGGTTTATTTCTGGGTCTTCTGCTCAATTCCACTGATCCACTATTCTGTTTCTATGCCAATACCATGCAGTTTTTATTACTATTGCTCTGTAGAACAGCTTGAGATCAGGGATGGAGATACCTCCAGATGATCTGTTGTTATACAGAGTTGTTTGGGCAATTCTGGGTTTTTTGTTTTTCCATATGAAGTTGAGAATTTTTCTTTCAAGGTCTGTAAAGAATTGTGTTGGTATTTTGATGGGAATTGCATTGAATTTGTAGATTGCTTTTGTCAGGATTGCCAGTTTCACTATATTAATCCTACCAATCCATGAGCATGGGAGATCTTTCCATCTTCTGAAATCTTCAAAATTTCTTTCTTCAGAGATCTGAAGATTTTTTTCAAACAGGTCTTTCACTTGCTTGGTTAGAGTCACACCAAGGTATTTTATGTTATTAGAGGCTATTGTTAAGGGTGTTGTTTCCCTAATTTCTTTCTTGGACATTTTGTCTTTGGTACACAGGAGGGCTTCTGTGTTTTATTTACTTGTTTTGCTTTGTTGAGTTAATTTTTTATCCAGCCACTTTGCTGAAGGTGTTTATCAGCTGAAGGAGTTCTCTGGTTGAATTTTGGGGGTCGCTCATGTGTATTATCATATCATCTGCAAATAATGATACTTTGACCTCTTACTTTCCAATTTGTATTCCCTTGATCTCCTTTAGTTGTGTTATTGCTCTAGCTAGGACTTAAAGTACTATGTTGAAGAGATATGGAGAGAGTGGGCAGCCTTGCCTTGTCCCTGATTTCAGTGGGATTCATTTAAGTTTCTCTCTGTTTAGTTTGTTGTTGTCTGTAGGCTTGCTATTTATTTTCTTTACAATGTTTAGGTATGTGCCTTGTATCTCCTATCTCTCCAAGACTTTAAACATGAATGGGTGTTGGATTTTGTCAAATGCTCTTTTGGTATTTAAGGAGACAATCATGAAGTTTTTTTCCTTCAGTTTGTTTATATGATGGATTACATTTATGGATTTCCGTATATTGAACCACCCCTGCATGCCTGGGATAAAGCCTACTTGGTCATGGTGGATGATATTTTTTATGTGTTCTTAGATTCATTTTGCAAGTATTTTATTGAGTATTTTTGCATCAATGTTTATAAGAGAGATAGGTCTGAAGTTCCCTTTTTTCTTTGGGTCTTTGTGTGGTTTAGGTATCAAGGTGACTGTGGCTTCATAGAATGAGTTTGGTAATGTTCCTTCTGTTTCTATTTTGTAGAATAATTTGAAAAGAATTGTAGTTAGCTCTTCTTTGAAGGTCTGTTAGAATTCTGCTCTGAAACTATCTGGCCCTGGGCTGTTTTTGGAAGGGATACTTTTGATGACTGCTTTTATTTCCTTCGGGGATATAGGACTATTCAAATTAAATCTTGATTTAATTTTGGTAAATGGAATCTATCAAGAAAATTGTCCATTTCATTTAGATTTTCAAATTTTGTGGCATATAGGCTTTTGTAGTAAGACCTAATGATTATTTGGTTTTCCTCAGTGTCTGTTGTTATGTCCTGTGTTTTGTTTCTGATTTTGCTGATTTGGATACTTTCTCTCTGCTTTTTAGTTAGTTTGGCCAAAGGTTTGTCTATCTTGTTGATTTTCTCAAAGAACTAGCTCTTGGTTTAATTGATTCTTTGAATTGTTTTATTTGTTTCTAATTTATGATTTCAGCCATGAGTTTGATTATTTCCAGCCATCTATTCCTCTTGGGTGTATCTGCTTCTCCCCTCCCCAGGGCTTTCAGTTGCTTGTATGAGAAGTTTCAAATTTCTTCTTGAAGGCACTTAGTGCTATGAATTTTCCTCTTAGCACTGCTTTCATTGTGTCCCATAAGTTTGGGTATGTTGTACCTTCATTTTCAATGAATTCTAGGAACTCTTTAATTTCTTTTTCCTTGTCATTGAGTAGCAAGTTGTTCAGTTTCCATGTGTGTGTAGGCTTTATGCTATTTTTGTTGTTGTTGAGGTCCAGCTTTAGTCCATGGTGGTCAAATAGGATATAAGTGATTATTCTGATCTTCTTGTGTCTGTTGAGGCTTGCTTTGTGACCAACTATATGGTCTATTTTGGAGAAGGTTCCATGAGGTGCTGAAAAGATGGTATACTCTTTTGAACTTGGGTAAAAAGTTCTGTAGACATCTATTAGAAATATTTGATTTAGGACCCCTCTAAATGCCATTATTTCCCCGGTTAGCTTCTGTCTGGATGATCTGTCCCTTGGTGAGAGTGGAATGTTGAAGTCTCCCACTCTTAAGGTGTTGGGATCAATGTGTGATTTAAGCTTTAATAATATTTCATTTACAAATGTAGATGCTCTTGTATTTGGGACATAGATGTTAAGAATTGTGATGTCCTCCTGGTGGATTTTTTCTTTGATGAGAATGAAATGTCCCTCCTCATCTTTCTTGATTAATTTTGGTTGAAAGTCTATTTTTATTAGATATTAGAATAGCTATCTCAACTTGTTTTCTGGGTCCATTTGCTTAAAAAACAGTTTTCCAGTCCTTTACTCTGAAATAGTGTTTATCTTTGTTGCAGAGGTGTATTTCTTGGATGCAGCAGAATGTTGGATCCTGTTTCTGCAACCATTCTGTTAGTCTGTGCCTTTTAATGGAGAGTTGAGTCCACTGATGCTGATAGATAATAGTTACCAATGAATGTTAATCCCTTTCCTACTCCTATACCACATAAGGTACTGGCTATGTTTTCTTCTAGAAGTTTCAGTTTTCACATTTATGGTCCATTTGGAGTTAGCTTTTGTGCTAACTGAGAGATTCATTTGTCTGCATGTAGACACCTAGTACCATTTATTAAAGATACTTTCTTTTTTCCAGAGTAGATTTTTGTCATCTTTGTCAAATATTAAATGGGAGAAGTTACATGTTATCATGCTTATATCTTTATTCCAATTGTCTGCTTCATGATGTTTTTATTTTATTTAGTTTCAACAATTTTTTCTATCTTAATTTTTGTTTTCAACCATTTATCATTCAAGAATAAGACGCTTAGTTCTCCTGATTTTGTATATTTACTAGAGTTTTGTTTGCTGTCAGTTTAATTTTATTGAATATGATATGATACATGAAGTTATTATTCTGTTGCTTATAAGAAACATACCTATGACAGTACCATGCAGTTTTTATTACTGTTGTTCTATAGTACAGCTGGAAATCAGGGATGGCAATATCTCCAGAAGATCTTTTATTGTAGAAAATTGTTTTAGTTATTTTTTTGTTTGTTTTTCCATGTGAAGTTGAGAACTTTCTTTTCAAGGCCTGAAAAGAATTGTATACAGCCCGGTGAGTCAGTAAAATTGAATTGAAGACCAGGAAATAAACCCACACTTCTTCAGACACCTGATTTTTGACAAAGGTGCCAAAATCATACAATGGAAAAAAGATAGTGTCTTCATCAAATGGTGCTGGTCTAACTGGATGACAACATGCAGAAAAATGCAAATAGATCCATATTTATCACCCTACACAAAATTAAAGTCTAAGTGGATCAAAGACCTCAACATAAAACCAGACACAATAAATCTGTTGGAAGAAAAAGTAAGGAAGAACCTTAAACTCATTGGCAGAGGCGACAACTTCCTGAACAGAACACCAACAGCACAGGCTCTAAGATCAACAATCAATAAATGGGACCTCATGAAACTGAAAAGCTTCTGTAAAGCAAAGGACACTGTCATCAGAACAAAACGGCAGCCTACAGACTGGGAAAAGGATCTTTACCAACCCTGTATCTGACAGAGGGCTAATATCCAGAATATATGAAGAACTCAAGAAGTTAAAAAGCAACAAATCAAGTAATCCAATTTAAAAATGGGGTACAGAGATAAACAGAGAATTCTCAATAGAGGAATATCGAATGGCAGAAAAACACTTAAAGAAATGCTCAATGGCTAAGATAAAAAACTCAGTGACAACACATGCTGGAGAGGATGTGGAGAAAAGGGAACCCTCCTCCACTGCTGATAGGAATGTAAACTTGCACAACCACTTTGGAAATCAATCTGACGCATTCTCAGAAAATTAGGAATAGTGCTACCTTAAGATTCAGCTATACTACTCCTAGGCATATATCCAAAATATGCTCAACTATACAACAAGTACATTTACTCAAACATGTTTATAGCAACTTTGTTGGATTGGGAGGGGCCAAGGGAAGGGTCTATAGCTAGGACACAAAGTGAATAAATCAAAAATAAATAAATTTAAAATAAAATTAAAAAAACAATTAATAAATGGAACTTTGTGAAACTGAAAAGCTTCTGTAAAGCAAAGGACACTGTTAATAGAAAAAAAAATGACAGCCTAGAGACTAGAAAAAGATCGTCACCAACTCTACATCTGACAGAGGGCTAATATCCAGAATATATGAACATCTCAAGAAAATAGACACCAACAAACCAAATAATCCAATTAAAAATTGGGTTACATAGCTAAACAGAGGAATATTGAGTGGCAGAGAAACACTTAAAGAAATGCTCAACATCTGAGTTATCAGGGAAACACAAATCAAAATGACTCTGAGATTATAACAGGAACAGTAATAAAAGTTCACATAGTACTGGCATAAAAAAACAGACAAGTCAATCATGAATAGAATTGAAGATGTAGAATAAAACTAATCACACATACAGACACTTGATATTTGACAAAGAAACCAAAACCATACAATGGAAAAAAAGAAAGCATCTTCTACAAATGGTGCTGGTCTAACTGGATGTCTGCCTGCAGAAGAATGCAAATAGATCCATATTTATCACCCTGTACAAAACTCCAGTCCAACTGGATCAAAGACTTTAACATAAAACCAGATACACTAAATCTAATAGAAGAGAAAGTAGGAAATAGCCTTGTATGCTTTCAGGAGATAATTTCGTGAATAGAACACCAACAGTTCAGGCTCTAATATCAACAATTAACAAATTGGACCTCATGAAACTGAAAAACTTCTCTAAGGCAAAGGCACTGTCAATAGGACAAAATGGCAGCTTACAGAATGGGGAAAGATCTTCACCAACCCTGACAGGGACCTATCCAAAATATATAAAGAACTCAAGAAGTTAAAAACCAAGAAACCAAATAAGCTGGTTTAAAAAAAAATAAGTTTCAGAGCTAAACAGAGAATTCTCAACAGAGGGATATCGAATGGCAGAGAAGCACTTAAAGAAATGGTTCCCTGTCCTTAGTCATCAGGGAGATGCAAATCAAAACAACTCTGAAATTCCATTTTATACCCACTAGAATGGCTACTATCAAAAACTCAAGTGACAGCACATGCTGGCAAGGATGTAGAGCAAGGGGAATGCTTCTCCATTGCTGGTGGGAATGAAAACTTGCACAATAACTTTGGAAATCAATCTGGCTGTTTCTTAGAAAATTGGGATTGGTTCTATAGTTCTGCCTCAAGACCCAGCTATACTACTCCTGGGCATACCCAAAAGATGCTCTACCATAAAAGGACATTTGCCCAACTATGTTCATAGCAGCTTTATTCGTAATAGCCAAAAACTGGAAACAACCCAAATGTTCCTCAACTGAAAAAGAAGAAAATGTATTACATTTACACAATGGAACACTCAGCTATTAAAATCGAGGACATCATTTGTAGGACAATGGATGGAACTAGAAAAGATCATCCTGAGTGAGGAACCGAGACCCAGAAAGACACATATGGTATGTATTCACATATCAATGAAAATAAGCCATATAGTACAGGATAACCATACTACAATCCACAGATCCAAAGAAGCTAAGTAACAAGGAGGGCCCAAGGGAAGATGTTTGAATCTCACTCAGAAGGGGAAATAAAATGGACATTGGAAATGGTTGGATAGAAGAAACTGGTGGGAGAGGGGGTGGGAGAGGATCAGGGGTGTGGATCACAAATGGTGAGAGCAGAGGTGAGGGGGTGGGGAGAGAGAATGGAAATCAGTGGAGGGGCTGAACACAGAGTACCTGTAGAAGCCAGGAAGGGCCACAGGAGTAGGAAATGCCTTGAGGGAGAGGGAATAGTAGAGCATAGGTTATAGGAGAAGAGAAGGGGGAAATTTGGTAATGGCAAGGTATGAGAGAGATGGAGGAGATGACAGGATGGCAAGAACAGGCTAATAACAATGAAGAATATATGAAAAGCATAATGTACTGCACTATAAGCCAATTAAGAACTATAACATGAAAATTTTAATTCAAGATTGTATTTAATAAAATAGATTTTTGTCAAAAACCATATTTTTAGTATATGGTGTTATATACTATATATAATATATATACAATCCAAGTATGGATCTTATTTCTTTACATAACACCACTTTATAGAGAATGATTCAGTGCTATTCACAGTGTCTTCATTATTTCAGAGTTTGTACCACCTTAATATGTTGATAGATCATTTCTATTAATTAGCAGGGATCAACTTGTAAAGCCACTGATAGTCTTTTAAATGTATCCAGGTACAAATATATCCACAGTGAGTGACATGTCACACAGTTTTAGTTATAACATTCATATGTACATATATACATAATTTTATATATTGTAACAAACTACCCCCCAAAGCCTCTAAAAACTGATTATATTGGAAGACAGAATGTAAAAATAAATTTAAAAAATTTTTCTGTGAACAACTGGTCTTATCTTTGTTTTATTATTTTTAATCTGATAGTCAGGAGCAACATATACCATAGTAAGTAGTGATGTGGACATACAGCACACACTTGTTAAGAGCTTAGGTTCTAAGGACCATGCATGGAGATAATCTAGAACCCCGGCACAGATGTAGCCCACAGCAGCTCAGTCTCCAAGTGGGAAATAGGGACTTCTCTGACATGAACTCAGTGGCTGGCTCTTTGATCACCTCCCCCTGATGGGGGAGCAGCCTTACCAGGTCAGAGAGGAAGAGAAAGCAGCCAGTCCTCATGAGACTTGATAGGCTAGGGTCAGATGGAAGGGGAGGAGGATCTCTGCTATCAGTGGACTTGGGGAGGGTCATGAGAGGGGATGAGGGAGGGAGCTACAGCTGGGATACAAAGTGAATAAACTGAAATTAATAAAAAAAATTAATAAACTTAAAAAATTAAGGAAACAAAGAGCTTAGGTTCTCCCATAATTGCCTAATTCAAATCATTTTATCAATTGTGGCTTCTGCTCTCTTTTTTTTTTTAATAGTTAAGACTTTATTTTAATAGCTATAATTACAGTGCTTGTCAAAATGAAAACTGATAACAAGTGTAGAAACATCTGATTACTAATTGTGTATTGAAAGCAGTAAGAGGTTCCACGACACCAAATAAACCACATTTCCTCAAGAGAAATTTAATAGCTCTAGCTTCTTCAGTGTTTATCAGAATACTAAAGAAAAAAGCAGAGGTCGTCCTTCCTTGGTAAATTGGACCCTTGCGGGCTGAGGGAGGAAGCTGCTTCACATTTGGAGACGGCGTGCTCCAGGATGTGGGTCTGTAGTGGACGGACCCTCCCAGCTCTCAAGTGCTACTGTTCAGGCCCAGGCCTCTAGCCAGGGCGTCCAAGCGGGCCCAAGAGTAAGCGAAGTATGCGAGCTGGCCGGGCCACACAGCAAGTACAAGCCGGACCCTACATCCCACAGTGGGCCCAGCCCGCTCCTAGGTGACCATATGAACACAAGCATAAGCACAATGCACTGGAATACAGGTGACCAAAGACCAAGCCACGGGGGCTTGACTGTGACCGTGCAGCGGAGGGTGGTTTGCTCATCACCTTCTCTCCTGTTCCCACAGGGAAACAGGTGATCTGATGGACTGCAAAACCTACACTTGGCATAGTCCCCATTCTGTGTGTTAAGCATTCTTGTCCTGTATTTTAACTATTTTTTTAAAAATTCACTGAGTTTGGGTTAAAAATCAGCCACCAAATGGATACCAACACCAGTCTACAGCCCAATGGCTCCCGGAAGCCGGGTGCCTCTATACTCAATCCCTTCTCAGTACGGACAGTGAATTGATTCTCTTTTTACAATAAAAAAGGTAAGTAATATTGCATAGGAGTACCAGAAACTGCCTCAATAGAAACCCGGTTGTAGGCTGTGTCCGTACACGTTCAGCCCGGAGCGACACACACTGTGACCAAACCATGAAGCCAGCTTCTGGCACTCAGGACCACAGAGTCGCATGTTTGCCACATGAGAGGAAAGCAGAGGGCGGAAAAGAGGAAGTGAGGGGGAGGGAGGGGTCTGGCTCACTTCTGGTTCTGGAGCTGATTGGACAGCCAGTCTAATCCTTCATACAGCCCGTCCCCGCTGGTGGTACAGGTGGCCCGAATGTACCAGTTCCTGTGGCATAGAGTGCAGCCCCAGCTTGTCTGTGATTTCAGCTGCATTCATGGCATTGGGGAGCTTCTGCTTGTTGGCAAACACCAAGAGAGCAGCATCCCGGAGCTCATCTTCAGCTAGCATCCTCATTAGCTCTTCACAGGCCCCTTCACACACTGTCATTCCTGTCCACTACGCAGATCATGCCTTGGGTGTTCTCGAAGTAGCAGCACCACAGCGGCCAGATCTTGTCCTGGCCATCCACTTGCTACACGGTGAAGCAGATATTCTTGTATTCAACAGTCTCCACGTTGAAACCAATGGTGGGAATGGTGGTCACAATTTTGCCCAGCTTCAGTTTGTATAGAATTGTTCCCTGCCGCATCCAGCCCACCATAAGAGTGTGCATTTCTTTTTTTTGGAAAAAAAAAAAAAAAGGCCCTTGAAGAGGTTTGTAAAGCTATTCCCCATGCTTGTGGACAGGTGGAAGTGATACTGGCCAGAGACTTCCGCGGTGGATGCTCCCAGCCAGACGTTGGTCTCGCTCCCACCTCTGCTCTTATTCTTTTGAAGTCACCTGAAGCTTGACCAGATACCACACAAAAGCTGCCCTGGACTGCAATGGGGAAGGATGCATGGCTGTGTTTTACCAAAACACGGATAAAGAAGGCACAGACTAATCGAGGCACAGCAGATATTTGAATGTTTTCATATCAGTGCCCAAATTTTCCACTCTTATAGTATCTTCTTGGTGGCCAATAAATGAATTAAACCCAATGCTTGTATCTAGAGTCAGCATCAGGTGCAGCAGTTTGGGGAGAGTTAATTAGATTCATCCCACTTTACACACGAAGTGTAGATTCTGGGCCTCACATTCATTTGCAATGGGCTATAAATATATCCTATGTTTATAGGGCCTCTACATCACGACAGGAAGTAGACCAAATACATAGTCACTAATATGTCAGACAATAATAAGACACTTCTTAGCTAAGCACCCTCAGATCTTTCCTCACTTATTTCTCTTTGTTGGGTTCCTGGCTGTTTTCCCTTTCTTTGTCTTTTTAATGTCATAAAACACAGACTTGGCTTCTATTTCTGAGATATTATCCATATCCTGTTGAGTCATTGCTCTGAGTAGACCTATGCTACCTCATGAATACTTTAAGCAATGTTCTCTGTCTTTCTCTGTGGCCTATACCTTAATATTTAAATTTGTATGAATTTTGCTTCACTGGCCATCCATCTAAGTTAATCATTACATCAGTCACACATTTATCAATCATGTACCTAATTTTGGCACTCTTTTAGGACCTGTGAAATAGTTTTAGCAAATCAACATTTTTCTACTTGCTTAGGGCTTAGTTATTCATGGACACAAAACTGTCACTATGCTTTTAATAAGCAGGTGCTATATGCTCCACCTCATTGTGATCAGGAAATAAAATCACCATGTCATGAATTGCTTAGGACTATAAAAGTAGAAAAAAATCAAATTGAGATAATATATACTGTTTAACACTGACAAGCAAATAATGAAGTAGATAAGCAAATATCCAGTAATAATAAGTACTGCCATGAAACCTACTGTGGCCTGGGGTGACTTTAGTTTGGAAGCCATTGAAAGTTAATTGGAGAAGTGACATTTAAGCAGTAATTGAATAGTAACAATGTGTGGCAAAAGTCACCAGTAGCTAACAAATATTAGGTATGTGTTAGGTCTGGATATGGTGCTTAGTATCTGCACTCAGATTCTAGCCCCTTGTGTATCCTGGCTCCTTTGACATGAGCACAGAGTTAGCTCTTATCTTGGACTAACATTGTATCTTCTTTTTCAGTCTTATCCTCCTATTCTCCTAGGAATCTTCTCATGTTTACTTTTTTAATATTATTAATTCTGTTTCATCTGATGTTGATTCTTGGTACAAGGATCAGATTTTATTCATTTCTTGACCATAAAGAAGATACTATAAAAGTGGAAAATTAGGCCATTGATATGTAAACCCTCAAATATTTGTTGTAGCAGTGTAAGTTGTGAAATCTTCACTTAGTCTCAAGGTCATACAGTCAGCAGAAAGCTGGATATACAAAGTTACTGAAGGGGCATGTCCTCCCAGGAGCATTCAGAAGCTCCACACAGGAATACACCCATTGCTCAGCTGTCTTAGTAAACTTCAAGGTAGTGTCCGTAGTAAAAATCCAGAATAATCCCTCCCCAAAGCTCCAAGACCTAGTCCATTGGTTGAGGGCTAGGGAAGTCCTCTCCTAAACAAAAGCTTGCTCTACAGTGGAATCTTTTGAGTTGAGGAAAATTATTTCTTATCAATCTATTGTCAATCTTTTCTCAGTGCATCATCATCCACCCCTCAGGTTTTTTGTTGTTGTTGTTTTGTTTTGTTTTGCTTTGTTTTTGTATTTATTGTTTTTGTTGAATCTCAGTTACAATAATTTTTGAGATAAGGTAGCTGTCTCATTACTATCCTCCTGTCTCTGCCTCCCAAGTGGTGGGATCATATGCTTTTTTCACCATGGACAGTTTTATGCCCATGAATTTTGAATGGTTATTCCAAACAAACAACAAAATCCTAAATCCTAAACAGCAACAAATTGTTGTTGCAGTCAATATTTAAAGGAATAAAATCTCCTTGTGTTACCGTACTATGCTTTCCTATCTTCCAAAGAATATTCCATTATTTCTTCTTCCTTGTTCTAGACTGTGTTCTGTTACTAGAACAAATACCTGAGAAAAATAATCCAACAGACAGATTTATACTGGCTAACAGTTTCAAAGGTTTCAGGCCAAGGGCATCTAGCTCCAGTGCTTTAAATCTGATGTAAGGTGAAGTATCATGTGGGGAGAGCATGTGGTCTAGGACACATAAGGAAAGCAGAAGGAAGGCCCTGGGCATATGGTAGACCCTTCAAAGATACACACCCAGTGACTACTTTCTCCAACATACCCCAACTAGTAGCTCAGGTAGCTATGAAGTCATCAGTGAATCCATTGACTAAGGTAAAATTCACACAATCCACACATGTCTCAATAGAGGCAACTGTTGTATTCAGTGTTGAGCCTTTCTTGGGGACACACAGAGAAAAGCTCCTTCTGAAAACAGTGGCAGGCTCCCCTGGAGTGCATAAGGCAACACATTGTTCTTTCTCACATCTTGGTAATTTGCCCTCAGGTGAACTTTCTGGATATCTGTCACCATGTCACAAGAATATCCTTACTGATTCTTTGGGCAAATATTCTGAATTCAATACCAGAATGACCTTAAAATACTTAAGAATTGTGCTTCTTCCTGCTCACCCTCCTGTACCTGCTGCTTTCCATGTCAGTGATTTTTCATCACACTTGCTGATGACTATTTCTGCATTTGAATTATTTATTCAGTGATCTGCTCCAGATTTAAGGATATCCTGGTAGTTTAAGATTACTGTTGATTCTCAGTGCTCATTTAAAAGTCAAGACTACAGCTCTTAATAAAAATAAAAATAAAACAGGTTCTGTAGTAAAATAATTTTTGCCTAATCTCAAACCTAACCCCAGGCTCCAACTACTTCAGAGGGGAGAACAGGAGCTTTCACAGCACTGTTTCCCTCAAATCAGATACTAACTTGCCAACTGTTTCAGGCTACACAGTTCAGTTTGAAACACTCAAGAGTCCGTGCAGGTGTAAATGTCAAGAACATGTCTTCTGTAGGCAGTGGGAAGAATGGACACTCATTTTCTTAGAATAATTAGTTCTTTTTAACACATTTGGTCTCATGGAAGCAGAACTTGCTTTCATAAGGAGTCACATGGAAACCATAGAAGCTGCACTATGCACAATCAGACAAGGTACTTCTCCAAAAGAGCTGGGTCAGGCAGCCAGAGGCTCTACTTAGCAAGCACGGGTGCAACAACTTTAGAAGATACCTAGAGTACAAATACTGACCAGGGACAGTTTTCAGAAAGTACTTGCAACCCACAGAAAACACTAAATTTTCAACTTAGTTTCAACTGTGCACAATTATCCCTGAAATACTTGGGAGCTAAGACTGGGTGGTTCAGTGTAGAGGCCACCACTATTGTCATTATAAAGCATCTGAAAGGACCTCCCCACAAAGGCCATAGATACCCATTTCTCCAGTTTTCTTCCAAAACTCAGGACAAATGGATAAATGGAAAAAAATCATCTCCTATTTTATTTCTTTCCTAAAACATGAAGTGCATATTCTTGGTGTTGCTGCCCTCAGTGTTGGTAGCTGGGTAGAACTTCACAAGGTACTGAATAGACTATTTATTGTGTCAAGTGTTTATCTACAAATTAATAAATAGAAGGTGTGTAAGAGGTTTTTTTTTTTTCTTAAATAAATACAGGAAATGAGTGGGTTGAGTGTTTTATTCTAATTGGTTGTGTTTCAGCCTGAGCTAGTCAGTGCTACATCATGTTGCAGTGACCAGCCTGAGCTGGTCTGTGTTCACTTTGCCTAGCAGGAAGTGGGCCTCCTGAATTGTTAGTTACTGGCTGATCTGACTTAGGCTCTGCTCTTCCACCTTAGCAAAGGCAGAAAGACTGTAACAATCTTTGCTTCCCTACATTGGAACAATGACATGAGATCAGTAGTTGAGCCAATCTTAGTAGAATGTCTTAGAAATAAATTTCTTTTCATGCAAATAATATCAGAGTTATGCTTCCTGATCTCAGTGCAGAGCCTGCTTAACCTTATCCAAACTGAGTATTTCCTGACTGACAAACTCAATAACTTGAAGACTTCCATATGAACGATGCCAGGGTTCTACTGTCATCTTTTCATTAAGAACGTTCTCAAAACTTGTTGATCTTCATTTCCAAATCCTGTTTCTGTGTTTATTCCAGACCTAAAGACTTTGTGTCCCAGCTGGCCCTCATGCACACTGCTGTAAGTTACAAACTCAGCTCTGACCTCCACATTCATGCCACAGAGAAAATGTGTTTAGTTGTTTAGTTTAGGGTTTCATACAATAAATTATATTTTTAGTTTTATTTCTAAACTGTTTTAAAAATAAGATAGATTGACAGTAAGACTATTCTATTTAAACCTAATAGTATGTGGAGTAGACATTATCAGTACTGTTTTTTTTTTAAATGAAAATAATTTCATTGCTGGAGAGATGATTCAATGGTTAAGATAGTGTACTTTTTCATCCAGAGGAGTGGAGTTCAGATCCAGTACCCAAGTTAGAGGCTCACAGCCACACATAACTCCAGCTCCAAAATCTGACATCCCCTTCTGTCCTATGCACACACATGTGTACAAAAACATAATTTAAAAAAAAATAAAAATTAAGATATTTTTAGAAGAGTGTCAACCTGCTGATATATTTATATATTTGTGACTTTGTAATATATGCTAATATAAATGTTATCATCTTGTGAACATTATTCAAACGTAGATTATAAAAATAATAAAATATAATTCATATAGAAAATTAAGATTTCACATGTTAATATAATTAACGCTGGTCTACTGAGATGGCTCAGAGGGTAAAAATGCTACAAGAGTCTAACAACTAGAGTTTGATCTCTAAGATCCACATGGTAGAGTTATAGAGTAGAATCCTGACGTCTTCAAGTTGCCTTCTGGAAGACACACACACACACACACACACACACACACACACAGACTATAAGTAAATCAAATAAATTCTAAAACAATATTTAACTCTAAAGAGTAACTTGTCCTTGTCACATATGTATTTTTTTTTCAGTTTTTAATGTCTCAAGGCCAATAAAAGTTCTTTGATGTTTATGAAGGAAATAAACCAAAACCTGGCACTGGCTTTTGGATAAGATCTGGGACAAAAGATGCAAGAAATGTAGTACTGCAATATGTGGCAAGACAGAAATGTAACAGCTAGGAAATATGAAGCTTTTGCCCATCAGAGGGAATCAAGCAGAGTAACTTCTCAGAACATGAGAAAATACTTTTAAACCATCTCACAAAAGAGTGTCTCACATAGAGATTATGAAAAGGAATTGGAAAATCAATAACAATAATGGAGAACAAGACAGGAGTCTAGCATTGCTATTCTCTGAGAGACTCCACCCAGCAGCAGATTAAAACAGAAGCTGAGACTCACAGCCAAAAATTGAGTCAAGCATAGGTGGAAAAGTGGGAGGAAGGATAGAAGGACCTGGAGGTGCCAGGAGCTCCACAAGAAGACCAACAAAGCCAACTAACCAGGGTCCAGAGGGGCTTCTGGAGACTGAAGCACCAACCAAGGACCATGCATAGACTGGACATAGGCCCCACACAGATGTAGCAGATGGGCAGCTCAGGCTTCATGTTTGATCACCTAATAAGGGGAGTGGGGGCTGTCTCAGACATGGACTCTGTTGCCTGCTTTCTGATCTCTCAACACTGGACGGGCCACCTTGACAAGCCACAGGGGACCCGCTCAGTCCTGATGGGTCTTAGTGAGCTGGGGTGAGTGGGTGGGGTCTCTCCTCATCTGAGAATAGGGGAAAGGGAATGGAAGAAGAGGGAGGGAGCATTGGACTGGGAGAAGAGGAGAGAAGTTACTTTTAATTAATTAAAATAAAAAAACAAAAACACAAAAATTAGTGAATGATCTGAATAGGCATTATTCAAAATATGATAGACCAAAACTATTTAAATGTAACCAGTAGCCCAGCTGGAAGAAGTCCAAACCTCAGTGAGGCATAATCCCATCTCAAAATAGTTAATATCAACTGAGAAAATGGCTCAGGGTCATGTCCACTCTGAACTCTCCCAGATGTCCCTGCCTCTGCCTATGCTCTTCTCCTCCATAATAAACCTTCTCCCCCATACCTAGGAACACTCATGTTCTTTTCTTTTTATGTTTTTTTAAATTCAGAAATAATCAAGCAGTGCTGAAATCAATAAAATAGAAACAAAATTAATACAAGAATCAATGAATGAACAATTAGATTTTTTAGAAAATAAGATTGATAAACAGCAAAATTAGCTAAAAGAGAAAGAGAAGATCTAAGTTAATCAAACTGGAAAGAGAAAAGAATATACAACAGATAGCAAGTAAATACAAAGAACCATAAAGCATACTTTAAAAATCTCTTCTCCATCAAGTTGGAAATCTAAATGATATGGATATATACCACATATCAAAATTAAATCAATATCAAATAAGTAGTTTAAATAAACCTGTAACCCCTGAGAAGTAGAAGAAGTCATTAAAAGCATCTCTAACCCCCCCTCAAAAAAGCCCAGATACACAAAATTCTACCAAACTTTCCCAAATAGAAACGTAAGGAATATTGCCTAATTCCTTTTACAAGGCCACAGTTACCCTGAAACCAAAACCACATAAGGTGACCCTAAAACAAACAAAAAAAATCAGAAAAATATTTTAAATTTATTTTTTATTAATTACAGTTTATTCACTTTGTATCCCAGCTGTTGCCCCTTCCCTCATCCCTTTCCAATCCCATGCTCCCTTCCTCATCTCCTCCTATGTCCCTCCCCAAGTCTACTGATAAGGGAGATCTTCCTCCCCTTCTCCATCAGAAAATTCTTACAGCTGATAAATACTTTCAGCAAAGTAGCAGGATACAAAATTAACACATAAAAACCAGTAGCCTTCCTCTACAAAAATGACAAACAACTAAGGAAAAAAAATCTTGGGAAACACTAACCAATCAAGTGAAAGACTATATAACAAAAACTTTAAGAAACTGAAGAAAGAAATTGAAAAAGCTATCAGAAGATAGAAAGCTCTCCCATACTCACAGATCACTTAAATTAACCTAGTAAAAATGGCCACCCTTCCAGAAACAATCTACAGATTCAATGCAATCGCTATCAAAATTCCAACACAGTTCTTCACAAATCTTGAAAGGACAATTTTAGGCTTTGTAAGGAAACACAAAGAAACCAGGATAACTAAAATATCCTGAATAATAAAATAACTGCTGTAGGTATCACCATCCCCAATCTCAAACTGTACTATAAAGCTATAATAATAAAATAAAAACAGTAGGATATTGGTATAAGAACAGACATATTGATCAATTGAATAAAATTGAAGATCCAGACATAAGTCCACATAACTATGGACAACCGACTGTTTTTAAAAAATCCAGAAACACACACTAGAAAAAAAAAAGACATCTTCAACAGATGGAGGTGGTCAAACTATATGTCTGCAGGTAGAAGAATAAAAATTAATTCATACTTATCACAAACTCAATTCCAAATGTATCAAAGACCTCAACATAAAGCCAGATACATTGAACCTCATAGAAGAGAAAGTGTGAGTCTCCAAACAGTCTAGGATTTACCAAAAAACAATAGGTTGTTCTCCACAAACAGCAAGGCCCTATATCAGAAGACAACACTTACAGGACTCATTGAACATAAAGAAGTTGAGCTGGTGCCTACATAGAATCTTCACTTCTATGTTGTAGCATCTTTGGTACAGAAAAGTACTCTTCAAGTTACTAAAAGAAACATAAACACCAAGCTACCCACAAACACTTTGATCTACAATGGTGTCCTGCTTGCAAAATATGTTAGGGCAAAAATGCTTGTGAGAGTAAGCACCCAAATCTGATTTGACTTATAGCCCATTCCATGAGCTGGAACCCAAACTTGGCACTGCTTGGGTGACCAAAAACCAGAAACTAAATAGCACAGGAACTTAGGGTAAAACCAAATACTATAGCTGTTTTATGTTTTTTGTTTTGTTTGGTTTAGCAGAACCTAACGAAGTTCTGCTATACTCATAGCTCAGTATCTTGTTCAGCCATCATCAGGGAAGATTCCTTCTGCAGTAGAAGTGAACAAACATAGAGACATAGCTAGACATTTCAAAGAGGGTGAAATACCTTGGAACACTCATCTTTAAAGGCATGTCTTCATCAAATCCTTCCCTTCAGAGCTCAGGGAAGAGGATGACCAAAGAGTATAAGGGGATAGAGGACACCAAGAAACAAGGCTTTCTAAATCAACATGAGCAAAGCTCAAATGAACTCACAGAGACTGAAGCATGCACAGGGTCTGCATCAGGTTCTCTTCGTATATATTATGGCTTCAGTTTTAATGTCGCTATGCAATTCCCAAGTGTGTGAATGAATGGGGTGTCTGATTCTTGTGCCTTGTCTGGGGTTCTTTTTCTTCTGTTGGCTTGTCTTACCCAGCTTCAATAGTTGAAGTTTTTATTTCATAGTGATAGTTTTTACTTTATCTCATTATGTTTTATTTTTAATATCATCTCTTAGAAGCCCGATCTTTTCTAATGAGAGACAGAAAGGGAATTGATCTAGATGGGAGGGGAGATGGAAGGAACTGGGCAGAGTAGTGAGAGGGGAAAATGTAATCACAATATATTGCAAGAAAAGAATATATTGTTCAATAAAGGAGAAAATATCTTTGCGATTTTATCTTAATCAGTCAGAAAGACCAAGATTAATTAAACAAATGACAATTCATGATGGTGAGGATGTAGGATAAGTGGAGCACTCATCCATTCTGAGGAGAGTAAGCTTGTCCAACCACTTTAGAAATCAGTTCGAGATTCTTTGGGAAGCTGGGAATAGATCTAGCTATACCATCCTTGAACACCTATGTAAAGGGCTCTATGCCCTAATATAGTGACACTTTCCCATCTGTATTCATTGTTGCTTTATTCTTTTTAAATTTATCTATCTATCTATCTATCTATCTATCTATCTATCTATCTATCTAT
>NW_026590503.1:25296-71290 GCF_907164565.1 Psammomys obesus
TATCTATCTATCTATCTATCTATCTATCTATCTATCTATCTATCTATCTATCTATCTATCTATTTTGTGTTATATTCCAACCACAGTTTACCCTCCCTCCTCTCTTCCCAGTTCCTAACCCCCTCCACTCCTTCTCAGTCTCTCTTCAGAAAAGGACAGGCCTCCCATGGATATCAACCAAACATGACATATCAAGTTGCAGTAAGACTAGGCACCTCTCCTATTAATGCTAGACTAGATAACACAGTAGAAGGAAAGGGTCTCAAAGGCAAAAAACAGAGTCAGAGACAGCCCCTGCTCGTACAATTAGAAGTCCCACAAGAAAGTCAAGCTACACAAATGCAATATATATGCAGAGGGCTTAGGTCAGTCCCATGAAGGTTTCCTGGTTGGTGGTTCAGTCTCTGTAAGGTTCTATGAGCCCAAGTTAGTTGATTGTGTGGGTTTTCTTGTGGAGTCCTTGACCCCTCTGGCTCCTACAGTCCTTCTTACCCCTCTTCTGCTGGATTCCCCAAGCTCTGCCTAATGTTTGGCTGTGGGTCTCTGCATCTGTTTCCATCAGTTGCTGGGTAAAGCCTCTCTGATGACAATTGGGTTGGGCATCAATCTATGAGCATAGCAGAATATCATTAGGAATCACTGTGATATGGAACCCCTGCCTCACAGTGCTTGTGTAGCCAAAAACCTAAGACTAGATAGGAAAAGGACCAAGCACAAAACCAAATACCATTGTTATGCTAAAGGAACATAGACATAAATGACTCCTAATGGCATTCTGCTATACTCCTAGAACAGTGTTTTGCTCAGCCAGTATCAGAGATACTTCCTCCTGCAGGAGATGGAAACTGACACAGAAACCTACAATTGGGCTATGAACACAACATGAAAGACCTTGCTGAGAACACTCAGTCCTAAATGGGATATCTCCATTAGAACCCTCCCCTCAGGGCTCAGAGAGTTATGCAGCAAAGGAAGCAGAAAGATTGTAAGATCCAGGGGGGATGGAAGGAAACAGTACCTTCCAGACACACCAGGACAGATGCATACATGAATTGACAGAGATTGAGGCAGCATGCACAGCATCTGCATAGCTCCCAGCCAGATGGGGGTCTCAGCACTGAGAGGGAAAGTGGGCAGAAAACTCACCACTAACCCAAAAGTTATGTCCAGCTAAAAACTGCTCACCAAGTAAAAACTACTTTCTCCCCTTCCATCTGACTCTAGCCTATCAAGTCTCATCAGGACTGGCTGCATTGTCATCCTCTGTGGCCTGGTACCTCCCCTATCAGTGGACTGGGAGAGGGGCATAGGAGGAGAAGAGAGAAGGAGGGTGGGATTGGAAGGGGATGAGGGGGGGTTACATCTGGGATACAAAGTAAATAAATTGTAATAAATAAAAGGGGGAAAAAGAAAAAAAAACCTTTCTCCATTGGAGTCTGGATATATGAACAACACTTAAGAGAGGCTCCATGCCCAGCTGAAGAGGGCCAACACAAAACAAACTCAATGGTATTTTTGGAGATGTTTTGTCTCATAATGTCTTGTTTGAGCATTTTTTTTCTTACTTGTCTTTTACTTATCTATAACAATTTCTAATTTTCTCTTGTTATGGGTTATCTCTGTCTGTGTGAGTGTATGTGTATGTGTTTTTCTTTTTTTTTTGTTATTGTTATTTTTCCTTGGTTTGCCTGTTTGTTTTATTCTGGTTTGAATTTTTATTGGTTTGTTTATTTTTTAAAGAGAGAGAAAGAAGGTGAGAAGATGGATGTATGGGGAAATGAAAAGGATTTGTGAAGAGACGAGGAAGGGAAAAACCATAATCATAATGTACAGTATGAAAAAAATATTTTCAATTAAAAAACAGTTTTACTGTATATAGTAATCTGGGTTGACAGTCATTTTTTTTTCTTCCAAAACTTGGTATAAATATTTACACATCCTGGCTTTTAGAGTTTCTGTTAAGAAAGTCTCATGATTTTTATTGTATATAATTTGTGTATTTAGGCTAAATTGATTCTCCTGCTACCCTCATGATTATAAAATTTTAATTTTTCTGTCCCACAGATCCCAATTGTGTTGTTCATACTTTCTTATTTTAAAAATTCAATATGATCTGGTTTTCTTTTTTTATTATTATTAATATGTCATTTGTTCTTTAGATTTTTCTTATATGTATATCTTATCTTATTCCTTATTTCACTTACCTGTTTATTTATATTCTCTTTAAATCCATATGGAAATTAATTTGTATTTTCTTTAATTGAATTAAACATTTTTATACTTGCTCTTTCAAATCTTTGTCATTTCACTTTATATGAACATTTTATCTTTATCATGTATACCTCTTCTCTTCGTGTTCCCTCTATGCCCCTAACTTCACATGATGTTCTTTTTTAAAAATCTTGCTTAATTAATTTTCCTTTAATTACACAATGTTCTAATTCATCTGTATTGCTTTTTTTTTTTACTTGAATGATGGGATTCTCAGGTCTAAAATTTCATTTTAATTTTTTGCTGTTTTTACAGTTTCTTTTATTTATGCATCTCTGAGGATATATTAGTGTATGGGGATGCCCGTGGAATACAGAAGAAAGTGCCATATCTCAGGGAACATAGATTAGAGGGATTATAAACTGCACAACTTGAATGCTTGGAATTGCATTCAGGACCTGGAAGAGCAGTGACTTCTCTTAACAATGGAGTGCTTTCTCCCAACTCTCTTATTTCCATGATTTAAAAAAACCTCTTTGTTGTATTCTTCTTTCATATCCTGTATTGATTTCCTTATTTCACTTACGTGTTCATTTATATTCTCTTTAAATCCACATAAAAGTTCATTTGTATTTTCTTCAATTAAACATTTTTTTTTGTATTTGCTCTTTTGAATTATTTTTCATTTCATTTTCTTAAGTCTTATTGCAACCCATTACTGTGGAATAGATATCATTAGTACCCATACTGCCTTAATTTTTGTTTCTTGTGTTTTTGAATTAGGACTTGCAAATCTTTGATAATTTCTTGATTGATTTTTTTTTTTTTAGTTATTACCTGTACTCTCTCACATGTAGTGTTTACAAGGTTTAATTGGGACTAAGTTGTGGCAGGATTAAGACATTCTTTCTCATCATATTACTGGGAGTTCAGTAGCTAACCCCTTATTTCTCAGGTTATGTGTTTAGGGTGATGAACACAGTCCCAGAGTAGCATATTAACTAAATAAGCGACCACAGCAGATGAATGGACTGTGCAGCCTGGCTGACTCTGGAGAACACTTGGATTCAGTTGTTCCACCCCAATTACTCCCTTGAAGGAGAAACAAAGCTGAGGATTCTGTACGTTTCTAGCTTCTGCTGTCTGGAAAGGAGCAGTTCAGACATAAGGAAGACTGTGTGGACATATATAACTTTTCAGAAGAGTTTATAAGTATGGCAGCCTCATGCCTCACACAAGACAAAGTAAGAGTTACTCATTAGACAGCAGCAGCTCGACTGGATACTTGTGTTGTCAGAATCAACCATTTGTCAAACATTTCAAGTCATGACCTTTCTAAATGGCCTCTGGCTGTGTGGCTGATTCTCATTTGTTCTCCTCCCCAACCTTTCCTGTTACTCACTTACCGGGTTGTGGCAGCTTCTGACTGGCGTGTTCTACATATATAATCCTGTGACGTGGAACCCTGGTATCAACAGTGTTCCTTGTCTCCTAGTATTGGAGCTTGATCTGTGTGTAACTTGCTCTTCCATTTGTCACCATGAAGCTCCTGGCATTCCTTGTGTTGCTTGGTGTCTCTACTATCCTGGTCTCTTGCCGTAAGTAAAAATTCTTGCTTTAACTTAAAATGGGGTCACAATATATAAAGATACTCTGTGAGACATGAATTTATGGACGCTTACAAGTTGCTATTTCCTTTCCTCCTATCTAGTACCTGGTTCTACCTTAAACAGTTTTCATTTGTATTACTACCATTATCATTGTTTTATTATCATTATTATGTATGTGTATGTATGTGCCATATGTTGTCAGGGCTTCAAATATATTATGGTACATGTGAGGAGGTTAGAGACAGGAATCAGTTCCCTCCTCAACTATGGAATTCAGCTCATGTCGCCCAGCTTGTAAAAGAAAGGCTTTTACACACAGAGCCATTTTGCTGGCACTAATCTCCATTTTGATACATCACTGTAGGTAGGTTGACTCTCCCTAGAGTCCTAATTCAGTTCATTTTTTTCTCTATTCCAAACATGACACTCAAATGCATTGTTAGTGTCAGCAAGTTACATTTGAGAAGGTGAGTAAAGACCTATTTCAGGAAGGAAAACTGACCACATGTCAGATTTCAAAGGTTTTCTCTCATCTGTGCTTGTGTTCCCCTCAACCTGCCTGCTCAGAACTAAGGCTTTCCAGTTGTAAATGTGTGTAGTAGTGTTCACATCTCCATCCAATCAAAATGTTTCTTAAGTTCTTCTGTCTTATTTTGCTTATTTTCCTTCAGAGGAAGAGGTGGCACAAAAGGAATCTGAAGCTCAACAGGATGCTCAACCTGATAATGGTGATGAGCCCTAGTCTGAGTACCTTTCATTACCTTCTTACCATACTATCAAAATGTTTAAGTTCTTCTGTCTTATTTTGCTTATTTTCCTTCAGAGGAAGAGGTGAATAACACTGAACCTGAAGCTGTACATGCTCAACCTCCTGCTACTGGTGAGCCCTAGTCTGAGTACCTTTCATTACCTTCTTACCATACCATCAAAATGTTTAAGTTCTTCTGTCTTATTTTGCTTAATTTCCTTCAGAGGAAGAGGTGGCACAAAAGGAATCTGAAGCTCAACAGGATGCTCAACCTGATAATGGTGGTGAGCCCTAGTCTGAGTACCTTTCAATACCCTTTTACCATAACCATTTTTCCTTCACAGTCTCACAGCAACTCATGTCATGTGGATATATTTAGTAAAATCCACAGACAGTTGCATTCTAGATTATAAAATTATTTTGAATGTAAAGATATTTTTTCATTCCTTATATAAAGATAATTAAACCTCAGGCATGGACTTAGAAGGACTCTAAGCATTTATTGTTCTTATGCAGTAGACACACGGCCACGAGGCCATGTTATATTATATTATGGCTTTAGTATTATATGTGAGTACACATAAAGTCTTCCACAAGATAAGGGACTGAAGATACAGGTCATGTTCATAAAAAGAGCAATTGTCACTGGAACAAACAACAACTTCCTGAAGGTACTGGAGTGAGGGCAGGGGAACATTTGCCAGGATCTGTGCTTTGCTGCTGTGTGCAGTGGCACAGCTGTGTCAGTCTCAGTATTTGTTTCCTTTCTTGGAATTGACACTGGAGGCTGTTGCCTATGGGGCATTCTTTATAGATTTTGGGCAATAGTGTCTGTGAATAACTTGAGTTAGTAACAAAGTACTTTTGTGTGTCTTGGGTCAGTGTCATTGCCCAGGAAGTTGTGATGTCATAAAAGATGTAGCAATCACATATTTGATAGACTAAAGATATGATGGAATCAATGAATTCAGAATAGGGAATGAACACACAATCGTGGATGGGAATAATATCATTCATTCTAAAGAAAAGTCAGTATCTCACTTGGAGCTTTTCTTCCCAATTTCAGCTGCTCCTGCAGATAGCTCATCTGACCCTGAAAAACAGGAAAAAACTGTGACTAGTGAGGTTACTGGTGAAATCCCTGTCGAGAAAAACACTGGTGAACATGATGAGATCACTCATAAAGAAAAAAATTCAGTGGAAGGAAGATCAGAAACAACAAAAAAAGGAGAAGTAATAAAAAAAATACAAGAAGGTGGTTAAAAACTTATGTTATTTTGTTCTTTATGTGACTCTTAGATTCCTTGGGTTCCCCCATGACCACAGTAAGCTGTACTTTAGGGAGGAAGTGACGGGTGATAAAGAGAGAAAGAAGGAAAGACCCCTGTCTTGTTTCTCTTTTCTAAATCCATTGTATTGTCTATATATAAGTGCCAGAAAGATCAGAAGTTTACAAGTTTATGTTATCAATTTTAACTGCACTCTTGCAATATTAGGGCCCATTAGAGACAATGTATATTCAGCAGAAATCATTGAAAGTGTAAAGTGTCTCCATGTAGCATGGTAACTTGCAAGGCTTTTCTTAAATAAAAGTTATATTTTCTTTGGAGACTATTCTAAAAATAGAAATAGAAAAGGGCTTTCTGATGAGGTCTTCCATGGTGACTATTGTAGCATAAATCAGGAGAGGTCTAGGAGTCTAAAAATTTATTCAGGATGGATGCATTTTTTTATTTAGGATTTTTCCTAGCCCCTCAACTTTAAAGTAATACCAATTGTTTTATTTTTATATTACAAACCTGTTAGGCTTCATATTATAAAATACACATATCTGATGTGATTCAGATCTCTAGGAAATTAGTCTAGGTAATATATACTGTAAGATGAAGGAATGGAGGCATCTTTTCTCTGAGAGAAAAGGCAGTAGTGGAGGATGGTGTTTGCCCTCAGAGGATGAGGTACTGAAGGATCTTCTCCAAGTAATGCTTCTCTTTCATATCTGGGCTGTTGTTTACCATCTTGCTTGGTGACCTGTACTAGGCAGGTGCTGCCTAGTATGGTCATAATTTCCTTATTAGAGAAGCTGGATTCTTTGTGCACTAACAGAATAAATATTAATGCTAATCATCATCCTTTTGACTGTAAAATGTCCTGTCTAATGGTTCCATCATAGACTTCACATCCAAATACTTTAGATGAGAAATTAAAAATGGTTATTTTATTTAGTTTTGAGACAGTACCTCACTGTGTGGCTACCCATGAATTCTTTATCATTCTGACTCTAATTCCTGAAGGTTAGGGTTCCAGACGTTATGAATTTTACCTTTGAGAGATGAAATTTTTATGTTTTTTTTGTTCTGTTGAACATAGTAGTATTATTAGTTCTCATTCAAGTTAAAACAAAAAATTAAATCTAAAAAAAAACCTTATTTTTTTTCTCTCTTTTACAGGTTTATTTAAATTGGGATACATATTGTTTGGGGGGAGATGAGTTTGTATCTTCTACTATTGATATTTCTGGACCAGACTAGAACATCCTTCATTTGCTTTCCTCCAACTATTTACCCGGAGTTTTACTCTTTCTCCCTCATATCTAACTTTTATTTCCTATCAAATAAATGATAGTCATGAGCAGCATCAAAAAGGTCTTTTTTTTAATGTATGAACTGATGATGATTTTCTATTGTTTAGGCAATACACTGGAGATATAAACCATTATCTGATACTTCCTTGAGATCTTTTTAATAACTGGACTTTCTATAGCTTTATCTGAAAGATTCTTTTATGTTATTTAAATAAGACATAGATATTAGGCATATTACTGGAAGCCTGGACTTTTCTATATTAATATACTAACCAAACACTTCCTTGGTTTAAGTGTTCAGTTTCATTCCTTCAGATTTTTCTGAATAATTATTTTTAATCTGTGATGATTTAGAGGTGACAGTGATGAAATAAACTGAAATAAACTCAGCTACTGGCCTGACACAGGCAACCAGGCTTTGAAGGTTAGGACTGAGCCTGTCATCAAGGCAGCCAGTGAGTTCTGAGGTTTGAACAAATTCATAAAACCCTAGCATCAGATGGGGTCCCTCAGCAACAGTGAGAAAATAAGACAAAATGACAAGATTCCTTCACAGTTGTTTTGAACACCAAACAAGTTTAATGTATGACATCAATCATCTTTCTCTCAGTTAATGAGTTAGTGCTCCTACATCATCAATTACAGGTTTTGTTTCTTAGACTTCCTTCTTTTTAGAAAATGTTCATTAAAATTCCAGATATTAGCATTTTATTCTCCCCCAACGTATCAAATCCACAAAAATGTTAACATTTTCGCAAAGGCAGTTCCCATTCCTTGAAATTTTTACTAGTGTGCTACTTGTTTAACTGACTAAAGTGATAAAGTCTCCCAGATTTTTCAAGTGTAACTATACACCTGGCAGTCACCATGGCAAGTTTTGAAATAACATGCATAGTTTGGATGGATGTTTTATGTGACTGTACTTTGGTCTCTTACTTGTTTCATTGACTTGACTAGAATCATATTCATCATTTGTCGGAGATTTGCAGGAAGTAATTTAGGGGATTACTGAGCTCATTCCATGATATGGACATAGAACTGAAAAGCTGGGGAAGACAGACCACAGAGACACAGAAAAAGAAAGAGTAACAGATTCATTGTCAACAGCTCCCCATTTGGATAAGAGGGCCAATAAAGCAGATTTCTGGTAAACAGACTCTGGGTTGGGTGTTTTATTGGGTCTCTTAGTTCTGTTTCTCCTATTGGTCCTACTTTTATACCTGTCCCCATTCCTCTTCACCTTTCTCTTCACAATGTCTTCTGAGAATAAGAAACCAACATCTTAGAGAGCCTGCCTTCACTTTCCTTGTCTACCAATGTCTCTTTAATTTCCTATCAGTTGAGTCTCTGAACCTGCTTCCCAGGACCCAGTGTCTGCAACTTTGAAGGCTTTGTTTTTCATTTTGACTTTCTGATCAGAATGTATTGATTAGTCAGATTTCTTAGCCACTATAGTGACATTCAGTTGATTGATCCTTTAGGAGACATTTGTTTGTTAAAACTGTGACTGTTGAGGTTAAAGAGATGGCACTTGCTGCTCTTGTAGACAACCTGGGTTTGGTTTCCATGATCCATTCAGTGGTCCATAAATATCTGTAACCCCAGTTCCAATATCCTTTTCTGGCCTCTGCAGACACTTCTTAAACATTTGGGACACACACATACATATTTGCAGACAAACACTTATACACAGAAAATAAAAATAATCTTTTAAAAAATTATGTTGTGTACTTTAGAGCCTGGGTTACAGTTTTGGTAAAATTGAAGTTATATGGATTTTCTCCTGAGTATGAAAATAGCAAGAATTCACAAGTCTATCAGCAAAGAAATGGCCAGCTGTTGGTGTTCTGCTCAGGAAGTTGCCTCCTGTACCAATGAGTTCAAGGCTCTTCTCCACTTTACCTTCTAGTAGATTTTGTGTTTCTGTTTTATGTTGAAGTCTTTGATCTACTTGGATTTGAGTTTTGTGTAGGGGTATGTGCTTACTTATAAGTGGATTTTAGCCACACAGTACAGGATAACCATACTACAATTCATAGAACCAAAGAAGATAAGTAACAAAGAGGACTCAATTAGGAATATAATAAACAGTGGAAGTCGTTGAAGAGAGGGAATAGGGTAAGAGACGAAGCACAGAGAGAAATGAGGGTCAATATTAGACCTGTAGAGAGTCGGGGGGCAGGATGACAGAGGGCTTGAAGAGAGAAGAGAAACCTCAGGCAGGGACTTCTTTGTGACAAGCTGGAGACCTACAACAGGGTAGGCTCCTGGGAGGAAGTAAGAGTTACTCTAGCTGAGACTCCTAGTGACAGAGGTTACAGAGACTGAAGAGGTCACCATCTAACTAGATATGACTCCTAGTGAAGGGCGGGAAACACCAACCCACCCACAAAACTTTGATCCAAAATTTACCCTGCCTACAGGGTAGGCAAAAATGAAGCAGAGATTGAGGTAATGTCTAATCAATGACTGGCCCAACCTGAGACTCACCCCATGGGAGACAGCCAACCCCTTACACAATTAATGATACTATGCTATCTTGCAGATGGTAGCTTAGCATAGCTGTCCTCTGAGGCTCTATCCAGCAGCCAGATGAAGAGACCCACAACCAAACATTAGGTGGAGAGCAGGGAGTCTTGTGGAGGGAAGGAAAAAGGACTTAGAGGGGCTCTACAAGAAGACCAATAGAGCCAACTAACCAGGGTCCAAGAGGGGGTATGGAGACTGAAGCACCAACCAGGGACCACGCATCGACTGGACCTAGGCTGCCTACACAGAGGTAGCCAATGGGCATCTTGGTCCTTATATGTGTCCCATAGTAAAGGGGAATAGGGACTGACTCTGACATGGACTCTGTTGCCTGCTTTTCAATCACTTTTCCCTGGTGAGGCAGGGCTACCTCACCAGGCCACAGGGGAGGAGGATGCTCTCAGTCCAGATGTGACTTAATATGCTGAGGTGGGTGAGTAGGGGTGCGCCCCTTCTCTGAGGAGTAGGGGAGGGGAAATAGGGGAAGTGGAGATGGAGGGTGGGACTAGGAGGAAAGAAGGAAGGGGGCTATGCTCGGGATATAAAGTGAATAAATGAAAATGAAAATTAAAAGTAAATTGGGTAAGATCAGTTCGTCTAAACTTCTCCTTTATGTGGATCCTGAATTCTGTGCATTTTCTACTTCCATAATTAAACATACTTAAGGGAGGGAGATGTAAGGAAGGAGTGTGAAAGAACGAGAGAGAGACAGAAAGTTTGTGGGAGAGAGGAAGGCAGAGGTGAGTAAAAGAGAGGAGGAGAGAGAAAAAACAGTGGAAGAGATTGAGAGAATCCATACATACCCGTGTTTAATCCACATTATTATTAATTAATAATAATTTTTTATTCTTTTCCCAAATCATCTTAATAAGTAATCATCAGAGAGGCCATGTTGTTGCAATTTCATTGCTACCTTAGCAATTTCAATGGCATCACTTTTACAGTATGAATATTTTAAAGATAAATCATGAAATTAATACAAATTAGTAGAAAGTACAAACTGCACATAGCATGGTGCCTGCCTACTTTTGATGTTTAGATGAAATTTTTCCTTTATTAGGTTATACCAAGAGTAGAAATAGAATTTCTATAGCAATCTGTTTTACATTACTGGAGCAATTTGTTTTTATTGCTATTCAGGGTATTTCTGGGAATTGGCTATTTTATATGGTGTCAATGAACAATTTTTTTCCTATTTTGAGTTCTTATTTTTTCCCCTTCAAATATATGACCACCATAAATTATACTGTTTTATTTTCTAAATACATTCCAGGCACTATGTTATAAAACCCACAGACTTAGTGTTATTTAAATTTCACAATCAACCCAGCAAATAAAGATTGTCAAGGTGAAGAAATGGGAATGTTATGGTGTGAACTTGTCCATGTATCATACTTGCACTCAGACAGTAGACAAACTGGGAATTCTCTGGAATCACTTTTTCCTCATTGATGTCTGGCCTTCCCAGCATTTTCTCATAAGTCTCTACTGGGAAGACCCTTGCACATGGCCATACCCTTATCAAACAAGCTGGTTTGTTCTGTACTATAATAGAGAGAAAACTTGCTTCCTTTCTGATCTCTGGAACTTTTAGTCTAATTTGCTTAAAATATATAATAATGATTATCTGGATTTCCTCAGTGTCTCTGGTTGTTCCCCTTTTGTATCTTCTCTTTCTGCCTTTTAGCTAATTACACTAAGGGTGTGACAATTCTATTAATTTTCTGGAAGAACCAACGTCCTTAGTCAGCAGGAAAATGCAAATCAAAATGACCCTGAGATTTAACCTTACAGCCATCAGAATGGCTAAGATCAAAAACTCAAGTGACAACACATGCTGTAGAGGATGTGGAGAAAGGGGAACCCTCCTACAACTGCTGGTGGGAATGTAAACTTGTACAACCACTTTGGAAATCAATTTGGCACTTTCTCAGACAAGTGGGAATAGTGCTTCCTCAAGATCCAGCTATATACCACTCTTAGGCATATATCCAAAATATGCTCAAGTACACAAGAAGGGCATTTGCTCAACAATGTTCATAGCAGCTTTATTTATAATAGCCAGAACCTGGAAACAACCCAGATGTTTCTCAACAGAGGATGGATACAGAAATTGTGGAACATTTACACAATGGAATACTACTCAGCCATTAAAAACAAGGAAATCATGAAATTTGCAGGCAAATGGTTGGAACTAGAAAAGATCATCCTGAGTGAAGTGTCCCAGAAGAAAGACACACATGGTATATACTTCCTTATAAGTGGATATTAGACATATAATATAGGATAAACATACTAAAATCTGTATACCTAAAGAAGCTAAGCAAGAAGGAGGTCCCTGGGTAATATGATCAATCCTCACTCAGAAAGACAAACGGGATGAACATTGGAAGAAGGAGAAAACAGGAAACAGGACAGGAACCTACCACAGAGGGCCTCTGAAAGACTCTACCCAGGTGGGTATCAAAACAGATGCTGAGACTCATAACCAAACTTTGGGCAGAGTGCAGGGAATCTTATGAACGAAGGGGGAGATAGTAAGACCTGGAGAGGACAGGAGCTCCACAAGGAGAGCAACAGAACCAAAAAATCTGGGCCCAGGGGTCTTTTCTGAGACTGATACTCCTACCAAGGACTATTCATAGGTATAACCTAGAACCCCTGCTCAGATGTAGCCCAAGACAGCGCAGTATCCAAGTGGGTTCCCTAATTAGAAGAACAGGGACTGTCTCTGACATGAACTCAGAGGCTGTCTCTTTGATCACCTCCCCTTGAGGAGCGAACAATCTTGCCAGGTCACAGAAGACCATGCAGCCAGTCCTGATGAGACCTGATAAGCTAAGGTCAGATGAAAGGGGAGCAGGATCCTCTTCCCCCATCAGTGGACTTGGAGAGGGGCATGGGAGGAGGTGAGGGAGGGAAGGTGGGAATAGGTAAAAATGAGGGAGGGGCTACAGCTATGAATAAATGGTAATTAATATAAAAATAAAAATTAATTAATAAAAACCAACTTGCCGATACTTATGTTGCTAGGACTCATGGTTCCATCCCTAGAGAGAAAGGTATTTGAAGCCACAACTCTGTCTCAAGCCTACCTCCTATTAAGGCATCTGGAGGTCCACAAAAGTATTTATCGTAGCCATAAAACATTCTATCAATTGTTTAGCTTCTAAATATTTTTGAACCCAAATCAAGAATTCTATAATTGGGAATTAATTCACCTGAACAGCAGTGTATCTTCATAAAGATCCCATTGGAAGTTTGTTCAGAGTCAGTAGGTACCTAGAAAGTGATGGTTTACACCATGGCACATTTTTTAAAGATACAGCAGCACAGAAAGAAGGAGTGTCAGAGGCTGGAAGCAATTCTGGGGTGCATCACAGTACAGACCTTGCAAAATACAGGATTACCTTCCAGAAAGCCCACATGCCTACTGAACTCCTTTAACAGAATGGCCTTTGGCACATAGTTGAGCAAATGTCCTTGTAGGATGAAGCATTCTTCAGATATATGCCCAGGAGTGGTATAGCTGGGTCTTTGAGGTAGATTAGTTCCATTTTTTTGAGAAACCACCATATTGATTTCCCTAGTGGTGTAGAAGTTTGCACTCCCACGAGGCCCACACTACAAGAGGGAGCCATGATAATGCCCAGATTCCCAGGAACCAGAGGCTAGATAGCCCAGAGACTAGTATAGAACCAAACACAACTGGAATGCTTGCTCTTTTCTAAATGAGAATGGAGAAGGAGTAGGTGGAGGTGAGATGGGATGGGGCTGGGAGGAGTGGAGAGAGGGGAAACTGCAGTTGGGATGTAACATGAGAAAAGAAAAAAAAAAGTCCCTTCCCTTTTTTTCCTGCAGAGCGTTACACTGCCTGTCCCTTGCTGACCTGTATTCAGTAGTCCAATGCTGACCACTTTACAACACTTTCTGCAGGCTCCAGAAGTCTGGAGCCTTCGTTTTTGGATCATCTCTAGAAAAATCATTGTTTCTAGGATTCCCTTGAATATAATTCCTCTTCAAATGACCTGACTTACCACAATTAAAGCATCTGGCCTTTGATTTTTCTTAAAACTTTTAAAAAATACTTTTCCTATCAGAGTAGCATCATAAACATGAGATCTAATATCAGCTGTATTTCTAATCCATTCATCCATTTGTGCTGATCTTGCCTTTAAAGGTCTAATCATTTTTTTTTACATTCTGAATTAGCATTTTCAAAAGCCAAAGATTCAATTAGTACTTTTCTGACTTCTGAATCTGATACTATTCTATTCATAACTGAAGTTAATTTTTCTAAAAAATCAGAAGGCTTCTTTTGAGCCTTGTATAATTTTAGGAAATTACTCAGACCTCTTCCCTGATTCTTCAACCTTATCCTAAGACTTTAAAGCTGCTAAACAATATAGCACCAAGGTGTGATTACCAAATTCAATTTGCCTTTGTGACTCAGCATATTGTCCTTCGCCTAGCAACTGATCTTGGTAAAAATTGATACCTTTACTCTTAGCTTCCTCTTTCCACCATGTTCACTATTGTACCTGAGGGCTAGCTTCCGATATCGCTGTTGCTAAATCTTTCCAGTCTTGGGGAATAATTCTGTTTTGAGTTGCTCATGAATTTAATATCTGCTTTACATAGGGTGAATGCATACCCTAACCCTAACCCAGGAGAAGAGCCTAGCTATATGTAAATATAGCTAAGATTTGTAAATATATTTTGAATCTCACAAGTTTTTATTCCGGAGGGTTGGAGGCCAGGAGGAAAAAAAAATCCCATTAACACTTTCCAAGGCATGAATCACATATACAAAAGAAGAAACTTCATCATTTCAGCATAAGAAGACAGCCTTTCCTTTTGAGCCACCAGTGGTATTCTACCTATATCCAAGCCCATTTACCCTATTCCACTGTACACTCAATAAAATAAAGTAAATAAATGAATGAATGAATAAGAAGTTTATTGACTTTTAATTTCATCTGAGCTAAATTCTTCCTCGAACCCAACTCCTCCTCATCACTTGTCCTGAGCCACTTATTGCTGGCTGTGTGTGTGTGTCTGCATGTCTGTCTGTCTGTGAATTACTTGAGCATGCCTGGTCCCCACAGTGGCCATGAGGAAGGTATCAGATTTCCTGGGACTGAAAGAGCAGCCTGTTGTGGTGATTAATATTTATTATTGATTTATCTTTTAGTTAAACAGTGGTTATTCCTAAACCAGCTGTATACCCAAATCACCACACAGAGACTAGGATTTATTTAATTAACCTAGAGTACAATGCTGGGCAATAGTTATTCCATCCTAAATCTCCAAGAATGCATAGTTTCCTCCCATTCAGATGTCCCACATTATAGTTGCTTTTAGTCATCTCTTCCAAGTCCTCTCCCACTCCTCTCACTCACTTCCTTCTCCTCCCCTCCAGACCAGGATGTCCCACCTTATTTTCTCCTTTGAGCAGCATTGGCTGGTTGTTTTATTGATAATACAGAGAACAAATGGTGGCATATTTACACAAACTTGAGACAGGAAAACTTGATTCTAAGCATCACAATGGAATGTCAGGGTTGAAACCACATAGTTCGGGAGAGAAATCAGCATTTGAATGAACAAGGGTAAATTGTATACATTCCATAAGAACATAATGCAAACAGCAGCTAGTGCTTCTAACTGCTGAACCATGTCTCTCCAGTTGCAAGTTTTCTGTGTAAAATCAGTTATGATTTCAGTGTGAAAGTTTTAGAACCTCAGTTGAAGATCTGGTCTTTAAGGTTTACTTGGGTTTAGAGGAAACTTTGGCTCCTCTAGCCTTCCTTTTGCAAATTAACTCTGTGTGAGGATAACTGATGTTTCTTTTGGAAGTGTCGAGGATTTTTTTTTCCTCTTTGTTGACCCTGCTCTTTGCAGAATGGACACTGGTTAGTATCCACCTCTCCCTGAACAAAACTGGGTGTAGGGTGACTTTCCACAGTTAAGATACAAAATATGTAGAAAGCTGCCCTTGCAGTTTCCCTGGAGTTTAGGAGGGGAGAGTAAGTCTCTCTGAGTGTTGTTATTGAACACAAAGAAACCTAGGCAGGTTCAGTTGTACCAGTCTGGTATTTTTAATTGATGTTTAATGTCTAGATAAAGCTTAAACAAAAATTAAGCATATTAAAGTCTTAGGTATGTTTATTCCTTTCTTATAAGTTTTTTTTCTGTTGTTTGTTTTTTGTTTTAACTAACTACACTCTGCAGGACTGATGAATTTGTAAGGCTTACCTAAAGAGTTTACTTGAGGCTTTTAGGACTGTCAGGAGCATCCTGAGGGCAGCTATATTGGAAAGTCTGTATAGTATTGATAGATTCCCATAACTATATAGGTGGCTCTCCTCTTTCTTAACCTCAATAGTACAACTGGGACAGAATTGCATACTAGCTAGTTGAAAGTAGTTGGATATGCAGAAAAGGAAGAACAATTACAGCAAAAGGAAGAACAGTCAGCAAAGTTCAGCTGTGTGAGGTTTGTTGTTTGTTTAGTTTAGTTTTGTTGTTATTTATTTAGTTTTTTGGGGGGATGCTCGCAAATAGAATATTTTTTTCCTACTGTGAATTCTGATCATAGTTTTCCAAAAGCTCCTCCTAGATCCTCTCTACTCACCCAAATCTACTCAGGCTCTGCTCCTAGATATGGTTTATATACCCAGTGAGGCTCCATTGGAGGAAAAACAGTATTTCCTTCTTGGTGGTTGTCAACTGGCGATAACTTCTTGGCTAAGGATTGGGGGCTTGTCTCTATTTCTCCTCTCAGACCTGGAACCCCATTTGGAATAGATCTGTTACAGACCCTGTTTTTTGAAAAAAAAAATTAAAGGCAGGAACAACTGATTGCATACAAAGAGGGAGTTGGCTAGTCTTTGAAGATAGTACTGTGTACTTTTCTTAAGTTCCTTAATAAAACAAAGTTGAATCCAAACTACATAGACAGAACAATATAATAAATTAGGATTGCTTGCGTATATAGAAAACTTTTCTTTTCCTACTCTTTGGTCCCAAATTGTATTTTGAGCATGATCTGGGTGATCCCATAGGTAAAATGCAAGTTAAAAAATAGGGACATTCAGCTGGTTGTGGTGGTACATGCCTTTAATCTCAGCACTATTTGGGAGGCAGAGGCAGGCAGATCTCTAAGGCCAACCTGCTTTACAAAGTGAGTTCTGGGACAGCCAAGATCACACAGAGAATCCCTTTCTCAAAAGAACCAAAAACAAACAAACAAACAAACAAACAAAAAACAAACAAAAAAATTGAGTGGGAAGATTCAGGAACAGCTCTAATTGAAGAATAGTATTACAATTAAGAACTGTCTTTTCAGTGGGATGAGGTGGTGCATGTCTAGAATCCCAGCACTCAGGGAGGCAGAGGCAGGTGGATCTCTATGAGTTCAAAGCCAACCTGGTCTACAAAGTGAGTTCAAGACAACCAAGGCTACACAGAAAAGCCCTGTTTTGAAAAGAAAGAAAGAAAGGAAGGAAAGAAAGGAAGGAAAGAAAGAAAAGAAAAGAAAAGAAAGAAAGAAAGAAAGAAAGAAAGAAAGAAAGAAAGAAAGAAAGAAAGA
The DNA here is from genome assembly GCF_907164565.1 of Psammomys obesus. Lineage (NCBI taxonomy): Eukaryota > Metazoa > Chordata > Mammalia > Rodentia > Muridae > Psammomys > Psammomys obesus. The sequence continues at coordinate 42,573 of NW_026590503.1, forward strand.
AAGAAAGGTGGTAGTGGTAGAGACAGGTGAATTTCTGTAAATTTGAGGTTAGCCTACTCTATAGAGCAAGTTCTAGGACAGCCAGAGCTACACAAAGAGAAACTCTGTCTTGAAACCAAACAAAAAAGACTTTAGCTTTTATTTTATACAGAATGTTCCTTTTAGTATTATTGTCTGTGGAACTGTAATCATGAAGGCATCTTGAATTTCATTAAAGAACTTTTCTGTGTTTTATATCTCAGCTTTGACTGCTGTTACTTGCTGTATAGTAAGTTTCTGTTTGATTTGTTTATATTTTTCCTAATTCTTGACCTGTGTACTTAAGTCAATTACTTGTACCTCTTTCTTTCTTTCTTTCTTTCTTTCTTTCTTTCTTTCTTTCTCTCTCTCTCTCTCTCTCTTTCTTTCTTTCTCTTTTTTTTTAAAGGTAGGCAATTATATCTATAAATTTCCTCATAAGATTGATTTTACTGTATGACAGGGGTTGCACAATGTTTTCATTTTCATTTACTTGAGGGACTCTCTATTTTTGTTTTGTCATATTCATCATGAAGTGATGAATGAGTTAGTTGTTGGATCTCTAGTTGGATCTCTAATGAAAACTGTCTTTTCATTCATATTTTCTTTCTCTTGCTAGACTGACTTTGTGGAAGCTTCAGCTATTGTGGGATCTTCTTTCCTGGCCACTTATTGAGTTTTTATTTTAGGGTTATTTAGTTATTTGTCGAAATTTATATTTCACACTCAATTTATTATTCATACCCTACATTGTATTCCCAGCTTCGTTCGACTCCTCTATACTTACCAGGACCTCTCATTTGGCCTTTTTATGATCACTCTAAAAATTTGTCATCAGATATTTTATCCATGTTGATTTCTTTGGGATTTGTTGCTAGAGAATCACTTTATTACTTTCCTTCCTTCCTTCCTTCCTTCCTTTCTTTCTTTCTTTCTTTCTTTCTTTCTTTCTTTCTCTCTTTTTTTAAAGGTAGGCAATTATATCTATAAATTTCCTCATAAGATTGATTTTACTGTATGACAGGGGTTGCATAGTGTTATCATTTTCATTTACTTGAGGGACTCTATCTTTCTATTTTTGTTTTGTCACATTCATCATGAAGTGATGAATGAGTTAGTTGTTGGATCTCTAGTCCCATGGACTCTGATGCACACTGTAGTAAAAGTTTTGGAGTCTTTAAAAACTCAGTTATGTTATACAAACATATTTTTGTTTTAATCTCAGGTGTAGGATATCGGACTGCTTTAGATTGTCCACAACAGCAGACTATTTGCAGGCTCTGAGAGGGGTATGATCTTTGTCAGCTGCAGGTAGTTTAATTATGAGGACTCTGGAGAGGGAATAAATACCAGAGCTAGGGAGCAGGAGAGGGCTCTGAGAAAGAATGCTGGTGCTCCCCACTGCTGTTCTTGGTTGCTGTTGATGCAGTTTGAGGAAGTTGGAGTTATACTTAAATGAAGATTGGACTTGCCCCTAAGGAACCCAAAAACCCTAATAAGCAGGAAGTAGCTAAAGAGACCTACATCTCTTCTCCCCACTAACCTTAATCTCCTACCTGGTGGTGGGGTGTTGGAAGAGATTCAAGTAGAGTAGGGAGCTAGAATCATAAAAAACCCAAAATAAAGTAGATAAAAAGTATGTTTACAGACCACATCTGTCCTCTGAAAAGACCTGGTGGTGGAAATGTGATACACAGACTTATAGGTAAGAAAAAAGCCTATTCCTATAAAAATATATAAGGATCAGAAGTTCAAGGTCATCATCCCTTCCTAACTCCTTAATCTTGTGCTAGAGACTGTAGGGAAGAAACAATAAGGGTGAGGCCATTCACACCTTGACTAAACTACTTAGACATGCATATCTTGTCTTCTAGTTAAACTATACCTTCTTATTGGAGGTAGGGGAGCCTCCATTGCTGATGTGAAAGTCAGCCATTTTCAGGTTTCTGAGGAAAACTCTCATTTGATTTACTTCACATTTTAACTTAATTTTTTATTGTTTATTATTATAGTTACATTTTATTAACTCTGTATCCCAGCTGTATCCCGCTCCCTTATTTCCTCCCAATCCCACCCTCCCTCCCTCAGCTTCTCCCTGCTCCTTTCCAAGTCCACTGATTGGGGAGGACCTCCTCCCCTTTCGTCTGGCCCTGTTTTATCAGGTATCTTCAGGGCTGGCTGCAAAGTCCTCCTCTGTGGCCTAGCAGGACTGCTCCTCCCTTGGGGGGTGGGGAGGTCAAAGAGCCCGCCATTGAGTTCCTGTCAGAGATAGTCCCTGTTCCCCTTACTATGGGAAACCAATTGGTTATTGAGATACCATGAGCTTCGTCCAAAGGTTCTAGGTTATATCCATACATGGTCCTTGGTTGGAGAAACAATTTCAGAAAAAACCCTTTGCCCAGATATATATGGTCCTTGTGGGGCTCCTATCCTTTCCCCGTCATACTAACTCCCCTTCTGCCGAAGGTTTGGTTATGAGTCTTAGTATCTGTTTTGAAATGCTGCTTGGTAGGGTCTTTCAGGTGCCTTCTGCGGTAGACTCCTGACATACGTCCAATGCACATCTCATTTGTCTTTCTAAGTGAGGATTGATCATCTTACCTTGTGTCTGCTTTCTTGTTTATCTTCTTTAGTTGTATAGACTTTATTATGTTTATCATATCTTGTAGGTCTATATAAGTAAGTATATACCATGTTTGTCTTTCTCCTTCTGGGATACTTCACTCAGAATGCTCTTTTCTAGGTCCCACAATTTGCCTGCAAATTTCATGATTTCCTCCTTTTTGATTGCTGAGTAGTATTCCATTGTGTAAAAATACCACAATTTCTGTATCCATTCCTCCATTGATGGACATCTGGTTTGTTTCCAGCTTCTGGCTATTACGAATAAAGCTGCTACAAACATGGTTGAGCAAATGTCCTTGTTGTGTACTTGAGCAAATTTTGGGTATATACCTAGCAGTGGTATAGCTGGGTCTTGAGGAAGCATTATTCCTAATTGTCTGAGCAAGCGCCAGATTGACTTATCCCTAGCCCTAACAGTAACCTTAACCTTCTAATCCTAACCCTTAACCTCAACCCTAACTCTGACCCCCACCCTAAACCAACCTGACCTGACCCTAATCTTCCTTAATCTGCATCTTTTCAGATGATAAGATCCAGCTTTAATCTAGGGCACAGATTCTGGTGTCACAGTTTGACAAAGCTTTTGGTATCAACCTACATATGTAAAGGGCATTGAAGATGGTCACTCTTTTTCTTTGTCTGCTTGCCCTACCTCTGGCTAGAAAGTTCATTTTTTTACTGGCATTAGAACCTATTTCTCCAGAATTCTGGTATGTACTGAAGACCAGCTGAGACATCCAGCAACATGGACTGAACCACTGTTGGATTCTTCCATTGGTAGCAGACATTGTTGGACTAGGTGGACCTCAGCCTGTGAGACATTATAATAAATTCAGTTTTTTTTTTGTTTTTTTTTGAGACAGGGTTTCTTCGTGTGGCCTTGAGATATGCCTGCCTCCCTAGCTGCTGGTCTTAGAGGTGTGTGCCACCGTGCCAGCCTTTCACTTTCTACATACATAGATTCATTCTATCAGGACTGTTCATCTAAAAAACCTTTATTAATTCAGCGGGTTTTGTTTATTTGATTTTACCTTCCCATTGAGGAAGATGGCTAACACAGTGTTTGTCATCTGTTTCCTGCTTTTCTCTCAGCGTTGTCCCGTCCCTACCAGATGAAAATTAGCTGCAGTTTACCTGAACCCAGCATGAAGCTACAAAACAAAAATTTTGTTTCCTAAAATCTCTTCTTTAATTGTTAATATTCTGGGCACCCTTCCACTTGTGGGACAGATTGTTAATTCCAGAGCAAGTTAAGTAATGGGTTATGCTAGCTATCCACCTTGATTCCAGGAGGAAGTAAAGGAAGTGCCTTAATGAGTGCAGTGAAGAAAGCTCAGGCAATATCAGAAATCACTACCGCGATGAGTCCAGGGTCATCGCATACAAAGGGGAGGAGGAGGCGGCTGAGCAGCGAGAGCTCCTATAGCGGGCCCTCTCCTGGGCTAGGTGGGAAGACAGCCGGGTAGGCTATTGGGAGAACAGGCAAAGTGCTCCTGAAATGCAAATCTCTGCAGGTCTGAAAAAAGTCTGGCCCTGGACTGGAGGAAGCTTGGGCAAGGAAGCTCTATGCTGTGTCCTTTCAGCACCCTCTAAACCTATGGGAGGTGCTCATGTCACTCAAGATTCATTAGCCAATCAGAGCCTCCACGCGGACCTGCCAGACAGAAGAAGAGGAGGGTTTTTCCGGGTGCCCGGCTGCAGGCTTGCTCTGTATCTGACCAGGCTTGAATGGTTTGGTGTGTTGTGCTCTGAGCGCTGCTGCTGGGTGCTGTAAGGGGAGCTCAGGCAAGCTCCGAAGTTGCGACATGGTGAGCGCTGGGTCACTGCCTACAAAAGGGAGGAGCAGGCAGCTGAGCAGCGGGAGATGGAGTGGTGGGTCCTTTCCGGGTCAAGGTGGGAAGGCAGTCGGGTAGGCTATTGGATCACAGGCCCGAGTGCTACTGGAATGCAGATCTCTGCAGCTCTGAAAAAGGTCTGGCTCTTGATTTTAATCCTGGGCCAGCACTATGAGACTTTAGCACACTCTGAGGGAAGAGTTCATGGTACTCAAGACTCACTGGCCAATCAGGGCCTCCAGGCGGACCTGCCAGTCAGACGAGGAGGGTTATTCCGGGTGACACACTGCAGATTCAGCTCCTGTTCCTGAGCAGGCTTTAATGGTTTGGAGTGATGTGCTCTGAGCGCTGCTGCTGGGTACTGTGACGGGAACTCAGGCAAGCTCCGAATTCGCGACGTGAGTAGCGCAAAGTCACTGCCCACAACAAAGTGGAGCTGGCAGCTGAGCAGCAGTAGCTGATGTGGTGGGTTCTCCCTGGGGATGGGTGGTTAGTGGCAGCCAGATGCGGCCACCTGTGAGATCCCTTGTGGGCATAGTCACTCCCTGGACCTGGCGGTGGCCTCTGCATAACTTCACTATGAGGGCTGCATCTCTGCAAATCATTTGGACCAGAGGTGCCATGTAGAAACAGCGTTGGTGGGATGCCAAACTTGGAGAGCCCTAGTTTTTCTAGTATCTTGTGCAAGTTCTGCCCCTAGCATATTTGGAGTTAATTTTGTGGAGGTTGTAAAAGATGACTTGGGTAGCACTCCAGTATTAAGATGTGATGTAGAAGAGTAGAATTGATGTAAAGGATTTACCAATGCCACTAAAACACCCCACAGCTAAGAAGTATGCTAACCAAGCCTCGTTAGAGATTAGGATGCTCGGATACATATGTTTGTTCACCAGGATCGTCCAAACATTTGGCTCCAAACCATAACAAAGGCGACAACTCTGATTTACAGTCAGCCATTAGGCCCATCCTCATATCAAAAACAGGCTTCTAACAAGCTGCTCAAGGGGGCATTACAGGGCCACAACTAACATTAAGGCTTGGGGTGTGCCATCATTCTTGAGGAAAATTTAGTTCTGCCACTTGGGCAAGACTACACTGGGTGACAACTCTTTGAAAAGGAAAAATACTGTTGTGTTGAGGGCTGGCCTGATCAAGCAAGTCTTTCTGTGAGGCCCTCATTTATGGAGTAGGAACACCGCTCCTTCTGAAACCCAGGAACATGCTTGGCAGAGCCAGTAATAGCCTGGGAACTTTCCCTGAGGACCTAGTGAATTGAAAATAAAACAGAGCTCCTTCTCTAAATGTGCTTGGGAGAGCTGGTAATGGTCTGGGGCCAGGGCCTTTGGGGAGGTGTTGCTTTAGCTCCTCAGAACCCAACTCTCCTCAAAACATGGGGCTGTGGTTATTAGTCCATTGTAGGCTTGGTCAGTAATGTATTTGAGATATCCTGTGTTACCCTTGTACAGCATTGTTTTATTAGACTTCTCCTGAGTTTGTCCCACTGTATGATAGTTTCTGCTGACTTCATAGAAGTCTCCCATTTCTTTTCATTTTTTCCCTTGTAAGTAGTATACAAGATGCTATTCTTAAGAAACCTACTTAGCATAAGTCATAGCTTGTGTAAGATCTACAGACCGTAGCTTTTATACTTTCTCCCTTCTACTTTTCCTATCTTTTTAATATTCTGGGACCTTCCACTTAGCACTCTGTCACTGAAAATGACCTGCTGTTTCAGGGCACTGGTGTACTTAAAAAATGATTCTGGGAATATCTTTGCTGTGTAGATCTCCCATCTCTAAGTGGCTAGACTTGCAGTCTTCAGTCTGTATTTAAATTGTTCAAAACATAACCCGAGGCCTGAACCTAAAAGAGACTTAAGGGTGACAGCATATGTGGAATGCAAAATCTTTCTTGGCTGGTTCCTCTTCGAGCATTCACCAGAGCTGAATTCATGCTGTCATTAAAGAGATTTTTCTTAATAATATTTTAATTGTGTATGGAATGATTTCTCTTTGGCATATGAATTCTAGGACAGCTGCTTCTTCAGACTTTTAGAAAAATATTTCTGTGACAAGCTATATTGATTCAGGTCACCTTGATCCCAGCCTGTTGCTCCCCAGGACAATGACCTTATTTTCCTTTTGATTAAACTTCCTAAATCCTTTAGTTAAAGGACTGTACCACCACAGAATTTTAAAAGTACGTATTTGAGTCATGTAGTGAACTGTCTTTTGAAGTAACGGAAAAAGGATTTGCATGTGGAGCATGGCTTCTGCCTTCAGACCAGAACAGGAGGAGCAGTTTCCAGTACACTGCAGAGTGAAACAGGGTAGATAATAGCTAGATCACAGACTAAAGTTTAAGGTAGTTAGCTCCAGGGGTCAGCATTATGAAGAAGGACCTGATTGAGGCAGGGTGAGTGATTTTAGTAATTTGCTAGTATGTATTAATTCATACTGAGCGAAAACAGACCAGGGGAGGTTAGCTTGGGACAATCTTATGAAAATGTGAGCAATCCTCATTGACATAGTTAAGTCATCTCAGAAGTGTGAAACACAAAGCAAGACATTGGCTCTAGCTGTATATGTGTGTTAGGTTACAGATCTCAACAGCTAACATTGCACATAAGGGCAACGTCAAATAGTAGCTCATTAAGGGCATTTCCTTCACCAGGGAAGGGCCCGTTCTTTTTCAAAGTCATTATACCTGTATGCTTTTTCAATTGTATTTACCTTTTTAAAAAGTCAGTTGTTGGTATCCTTTTTAAATTTCATTTTCTCAATGTATCACTGCTCTAACCTCTTATTTGTTTCTATTCTTCAGTGTTTCCCAGTCATTAAGAATTTTCCTTCTCTCTTCTCAAGTGCTTTCATACTTGTTTTTGTTTAGAGCAACGTCTCTTGTAGCTTATCCTTGCCTTATGTTATATGGTTAAGATTGGCTTTGAATACCTAATCCTGCTGCCAAGTGCCTGGAACAGTCTTGCAAGTCCTTTCAGGCTGGGCCCTGACTGTTCAATGAGAAAGAAAAGACACCAGTGAATGAGTACATGCAGCCTCCATGGCTTTTTTGAGAGAATTACAAATAAAGAGGGACTTATGTAAGAATTCACTGACCAATTTTGAATCTGATGTAGTCACAGAACAGAAAGGGACAGGGAGGAAGGAAGGTGGAAGCTTTCCTGCTTGGAGAATAGTTGGCATTAGCAATGAGTAGTCTGGTAATCAATTCTAGATAAGTCCAAACTGACCATTTCGGCAGGGGGAGGGGAGGCATTCACAGAACAGGGCAATCAAGAATCTGGTTGAGGAACTGAACTTATTTCTAGAAACCAAATTTCTTTTCTTTTTAATTTTAATTTTAGTTTTATTAATTACAGTTTATTCACTTTGTATCCCAGCTGTAGCCCCCTCTCCAATCCCCTTCCAATCCCACCTTCCCTCCCTCTTCTCCTATGCCCCTCCTCCAGTTCAGTGATAGGGGAGGTCCTTTTCCCCTTCCATTTGATCCTAGTCTATCATGTCTCATCAGAACTGGCTTCTTTGTCTTCCTCTGTGGAGTGATAAGGCTGCTCCCCTCCTCAGGTGGAGGTGGTTAAAGAGCCAGCCCATGAGTTCATGTCACAGACAGTCCTTGTTCCTATTATTGGGGAACCCTCTTGGACACTGATGGGCTACTTCTGTGCAGGGGTCCTAGGTTATCTCAATGCATGGTCCTTGGTTGGAGTATCAGTCTCAGAAAAGACCCCTGTGCCCGGATTTTTTGGTTCTGTTGCTCTCCTTGTGGAGTTCCTCCAGGTCTTTCTATCTCCCCCTTCTTTCATAAGATTCCTGCACTCTGCCCAAAGTTTGGCTATGAGTCTCCACATATGTTTTTATACCCTGCTGGGCAGAGTCTTTCAGAGGCCCTCTGTGATAGGCTCCTGTCCTGTTCCCTGTTTTCTCCCTTTTCTAATGTCTGTCTCATTTGCCTTTCTGAATGGAGATTGAGCGTCTTACCCAGGGTCCTCCTTCTTGATTAGCTTCCTTAGGTGTACAGATTTTAGTATGACTATCCTATATTATATGTCTAGTGTCCACTTATAAGTGAGTATAGACTGTGTGTGTCTTTCTGCTTTTGGGATACCTCACTCAGGAGGATCTTTTCTAGTTCCCACCATTTTCCTACAAATTTCATGATTTCCTTGTTTTTAATTGCTGAGTAGTATTCCATTGTGTAAATGTACCACAATTTTTGTATCCATTCCTCAACTGAAACCAAATTTCCTTAGTTATACAGTTCAACCAACACAGAAGGTCTTGACAAACTGTTGTGAAAAAGCATAACAGGAATTTTATCTTTTCTGTCTAAAAATGCACAACATGAGAGAAAAGGTGTTGGGCTTTTTCAAGTTACCCTTCCTTATGTAATCCAACCATTTTGGTTACCTGGTCTTTATCATCTATCATTTACCTTCTGGGCCTCTTGGTCTCTGGTTCTCTCCTCTCCCGTCTTCTCTCTCCTTACATGGCTCTGGGTCATGTCCACTCTGTACTCTCCTAGATGTTCCTGTGTCTGGCTGTACTTTCCCTTTTATCTATAGTAAGCTTTCTACTCCACCATATTTAGGAGCAGCCATGCCCTTTCCTTTTTATTTCTTTCTCTTCTTTTTTCTTTTTTTTCCATTTACCTCCTACCTTGCTTTCAAATTTTCCATTTACAGAACCTTGCTTTCAAATTCATGGCCACTTTTTGCTTTAATTGTTGTTACTGTTTGTTGACTGAAGTTTGGCTTCAGGGCTTCCCAGCTATGAGGTAGAGATGGCTGCATTGGACATTGAATGTGCAATAGAATGTGCACACAAAGGATCCTGTGCCTTGGAAGAGGGAACTAAAATACAAGTTTCCACCCTAGGGCTAGGAAAACCTCAGCTGCCTGAGTCATTTGTTCTCTGATCCCTCTGGGTTGTCCAAGCTAATCAGAGATTCTAGGCAGGCCTAGCAATCACGAAGCACCAGTGGGAGGTAGCTTGCAAATCCTTTCCAGGATTCTCCTTTGATGCAGCTGTAGGGAGGTACGAGGGAGACCACAAGCTATGACATGATGAATTTGGGGCAACTGTCCCCAGGCCAGGAGGAGCAGGTTTACTGAGCTAGCAGAGTCTGATCTGCTGGACTGAGATGACTTATGGGTGAGATTGCGGTTCTGTTGGTCCATATAGTGACTTGGGCAGAGGCCCTTGACTTCTTAACCTCTGTGAGTATGAATTCCTTGGGTTTGGAGTTGGGGGTCACTCTGCTGCCCCAGCAGTGGAAAGCTATATTGTTTATAATGTCACTATCCAGTGTACACACACAGATATTGGTTTGGTGTGCAGTAGGAAGACAGATTAGAAAACTGAAGTTCTAGTTTTTAGAAAGTTTGAACCTTCCATTCCACATTCAGTTTTATGTGACAATTTTTTTATTATTTTTTATCTTATAAAATTTATTTTTATATTAATTACAGTTTATTCACTTTGTATCCCAGCTCCATTTCCAGAGACACCTCCATAGCATGGGGACTCTCTGTTTGGAAGAGAGATCAGTAGTAGCTGGAGGGTCAGAAATATAACAGTTTAGGGGTCACTCTGAGTTATTTCTGTAGGAGTTGTGAAATCTGTCTTTATATAATTTCTATATACATACAATCAAAGGGAACATTGGTCTAGTTCACATTTTTTTTTCTGGTGGAATTTTCTTAGGTCATTTGATGAAAACTTGAATATATTTTTAGGCTTATGTTTTTGGCTTTTTCCCTCCATCCCCTCATTCTTTCACAAACATTATACACATTCTTGATTGTTATAGCTTTGTGTTAAGTACAGAAGTCATGCTGTGCCAATGTGTGTATTATTCTTCATAATCCTATTATGAGTTTTTTTTTTTAACATGGCATATAGCTTTATCAGCTTTCCTGTTAAAAATTAGACATTTTCTTTGGATTGTATTGAATTATGCTACAAATTGAACATAACCAACATTATTTTTTTTAAATACATGATTTTAGTGGTGGTGTTTACTGTTGTTCAAAAAGGTAAAAGATATTATTCTACGTTATCATTCGTTTAGCAAACTACAGTAAATGTGTGAAATTGAAACTGATTATAAAATAATGTACAAAGCCATAGAGAGAGGACTTTAGTATAGAGTTTAGTGACACAGAATGCATTGCTATGGTCACATTAAAGCTATTTCACCAAGTATGATTTAGTTGAGAAGACTAAAAGTGAAAATAAAACATGGCCCAGAGTTGAAGAATGAATCTGAATATGACATGGGATTATGTGAATGTGACATAGGATTGTGTGAATGTGACATGGGATTATGTATTAGCATACAAAATAAACTGATAGCAGTAAGTTGGGATTTTCTACAGATATCAACTAAAATTAATTAAAACCATGTTCCCTTATTATAAATACATATATTGTGTATGTATTCTGATGCATTTGGGCATATAACCTACACCCAAGCAACCTCATTACCACTAGGAGCACAGAAAACCATGTCTTCTACACATTTATATTCTATTTATGTTTATGTGTATCTACAGTATTCAGAGTTCTCATAAAATGACAGACTTGTTCTAGCAATCTTCTCAGTATATTTTCTATGCATTTGGAATTAATTATAAGAATTATCAGAATTCTCATGCTCATTGCAGTTATATTCATGGTGGCCTAAATTATAAAATAACCTAAATGCCCATTTATTGAGGACAAGCTGTATGCCTCAGGAAGACATTGTGTTAAATAAATGAAGACAATATCAATGGTTAAAGGATTATACATTTATAAAGGCCTCTCACAGTCAGTGCTGTATCCATTAAAAAACAGCATGTAATTACAGCTTAGGTAGTTTCAAGCAACCCACTTCTTTCTCCCATCTGAGTTTAATCGTTAATGCACTCTTATTTGTCAGATGGCGTGAGAGCTTCAGACATCTTGTCTACACTACAGGTAGCAATAGAAAAGGAAGAGCAGAAAGAACACAAAATCTAGCTGAAGCAATCACCTTCAAAAGTTTTTTTTAACATTTTTTAGTTGATATATGTAGAGAAGAAAAATATCAAGCTTTTTGTAGCAAGAGTTGTTACAGAGGTGTGCTATTATCCTATACTATAAAAATGCAGAAAGTTGCTTTATTTGGATGGTATGAGCGCATTCTGTCATCATAGTGCATGAAAAAGGAAAAATGGGATTAAACAGACTGACTTGTTTGAATTTAAACACTGACAATAAGTGATAGTAACAAAAATGTCACGGTCTTAGAAAAATGACTCCTCTCTTTGTTTTCTTCTGATCAAATTACCTACCTTAGATGCTGACACTTTTATTTTTTCTTTGGAGAATATGTTTAAGCATTTAACATTTTTATATATCAGTTTGTGTATGTTTAATATATGAATATTGTAGCAATACATTATATGTGTATTTCTATTATTTGAGTAGTTATTTGTTTTAAACATTAGTTTTCTTTAAAGAGAGCAAAATTATTCTTTTGGAATTAAATGAGCAAGAAGCTCTGTAATTCCCAATCCAAACCAATGAAAACTAACACAAGAAAATGACCTGTGTTTGTTTCCTGTATTATATATATTTTACATTACTGAGAGCAAAACTTCTGATTTCACAGATCTAGACAGTGCCCCAAAATGAGCTTGTCATGAACTCCTAAGTGATGCTCATATCTACATAAACATAACAAAAACTGTCTCTGTGAAAATCATGCTCTCCTTGTCTTCACTATTTCATTTTTCTTTGTTCATTATTGCTTTTTTCTTTGCATTTTCATTTATGAAAAAATTGAATATTTTTAATTAGAATAAAATCTTCTCATACAATATATTTTGACTACTTTTACCCTCCCTCCACTCCTCCTAAATCCAGCCTACTTTTCCTACTCTACAGAGCCACTCCCCTTTCTTTATTTCCTTCTCTTGGAGAAGGTCTCCAAGAGCAGATAGCCAAACAAGATCAAACAAGATACAAAAAGATAAGGCAATTTGACCTCATATTGAATCTAGATAAGGCAACCATATAGGAAGAAAAAAGTCTCAAGAGCAGGTGAGAGAGTCAGAGCTATATGTCTTTCCACTGTAAGGACTCCCACAAAAACACCAAGCTAACAGCCATAATATATCAGCAGAGGACCTGGTGCAGACCCATGCATGCTCCATGCTTGCCATTCTGGCCGTCTAGGTAGTGTAAGGCATGGGTTCCCTCTCTTGGTGTGGACTTCAAGTTAAACCAAACATTGGTTTAAAAGTTTAGTGCCACCATGCCCCTGCACATCTTGTAGGCAGGACAGATTTTAGATGGAGTTTTTTTGTTTTTGTTTTTGTTTTTAAGCTGGGTTGGTGTCCAGATTTTTCTTTCTGTAGCCAGTAGACTACTTTATCTCAGAGACTAGAACATAGGAGTGAAGTCTTGAAATCTGCTTCTGCTTGACCTCTACATTCGGTGATCTGTGTGGAAGTTGTCCTTAGCAATTTGGTCCAGCAGTCATTTCAGAGAGCAAACTTCTGTTCTAGCATCAGCCTAGATTGTTTAGAGATTTCCATGGGACCTCCTCTGCCAACAACTCAACTGAATTTAACCCAGTTCCACCACTGAAGCCCTGCCTGGCTATAAAGAATGTCCAGTTCCAACTCCATATTCACCATTGCTATGAGTCCTCACTAAGGTCATCTTCATAGATTCCAGGAAGTTACCAGTACACTAGGTTTCTACATTAACCCCCAAATGCCCCGTAAACCTAGTTGTTCCTCCTTGCACTGCACTGTCTTCCTCCAGCTTCCCAACTGATCCCTCCCCTTCTTATTCCCATTCATCCCCAGTTCACCCACAGGATTTATTCTATTTCCCCTTTCCAGGGAGATCCATGCTTCTCTCCTATAGCCCTTCTCTATACCTATTCTCTTTGGGTCTGTGGATTGTAGCTTGATTGTCATTTATCTAATAACTAATATGCATTTATAAGTGAATGCATAGCATATTTTAGTTTCTGGGTCTTGGTTACGTCAGTATAGAAGGAATCTTTTGTGCCTGTATGGAAACATCACCTGCTGATAAAAAAAATAATGTCCTATAGCTGAGGAAATAGGAGGGAAGTGATCAGATAGGCAGAAAGGATTCTGGGATAGTGACAGACATGGGAGATTAACCAGGGAAGACATGAAAGAGGACAGATGCATGGTATCTGAGCAAAGGTAAACAAGCCATGTGACAGAACTTAGATTAAAATAAATAGGTTATTAAATTATGAGCTAACCAGGGAATGAGCCTAGCTGTATGGCCTATGTATTTGTAAATATATTTTGAGTCTGAGTCATTATCTGGGAGCTTGGGGTTGAGAGGAAAAAATACGGACTCTACTACAACTTAGGTAATTTTTCTCAAGTTGCATCTATTTTCCTGTAAATTTTATGATGTCATTTACCTTACCAGCTGAGTAACACTCATTTGTGTAAATGTACCACATTTTCTTTTTTATTATTATTAAATTCTCTCTCTCTTTCGAGACAGGGTTTCGAGAAAGGGTTTATCTGTATAGCCTTTACTGTCCTGGACTGGCTTTGTAGATCAGGCTGGCCTCAAACTCACAGAGATCTGGTTGCTTCTGCCTCCCTGTGTGCTGGGATTGTAGGCGTTGGCCACTGCACCTGGCTATGACATTTTCTTTATCCCTCTGTTGAGGGACATCTAGGTTGCTTACATTTTCTGACTATAATGAGTAAACCTGCTATGAACATAGTTGAACAAATATACTTGTGGTAGGATGGAGCATCTTTTGGGTATATGCCCAAGAGTGGTATATCTGGGTCTTGAGGTAAATTGATTCCCAATTTTCTAAGGAACCAGAAAACTTCTTGTACTTTGATAGGCATCTTCTTCTTTAGGTTAGGAAAATTTTCATTTATGATTTTTTAAAAATAATTTCTGGACCTTTGAGCTGATATTCTACTTCCTCTATTCCAATTATAGAGAAGGGCAGATGGGAGTGGTCTGTGATATCTACAGGAGGTGTCAACAGGATGGGAGGAAACTGTAACACTAGGGGCAACCCTGAGTATTAGGTCTCAGGTAACAGAGAGTGGGGAAGATCTGGAGGCATCCTCCCTGGTCCTATACCCAACCTCTCAATACTGAGGCATTAGGTTCCCAGGAATCATTTATTTACATCTATATTTATTTAGGTTTTTATTGTTTTTTATCTGTAAAACAGCTTGTTTTGAACTAAAAAGTACTATGTGGTCTGGGCAGGTCACTCCGCAAATACTCGTTTTGGGGTTAACATTAGTTACCAACACCTAACTCAAGTTGAGAGGCTCATAACCACCTGGTACTCCATATCTGACACCCTTTTTTGGCATGTCACCTGTACACACATGGAGGACATTCTTTCTCACAGACACAAACATATGTATAAAAACAAGGGTAGATATGTTTTCAAAAGCAGTTAATTCAAAACAAGTTGTTTAGGTGTATAAAACAAATACACTGTTTCTTTTAAAATCTACTTTCTTGCATTTGGTTTTTAAGAGTTTGCATTTCATTACACTGGTGTTGACTTATACTGAATCACCAATCATAGGAAACAAAATGCTTTCTAAGTGATACTAATAGACATCCTTTTCTTTATTATAAGAGGATGAGATACTTTTAGTAGTCAGAATTATTTTCTCCAATGTTGAGACATTTGTATGCTTTAAGATAATCTCTCCAATTGGGTAGCTCTCCATCCTTAATCTATTTAACATTAGTGGCAAAGGAGAGAACCTGAGTTCACAGTGTAATTGCTGGCAAGTGATTTTTTTTAATTATGAATTTGACTGTAATTCTATAGTTTTTGTTTAAAGGACTTTGTTATATTTATAGGTCTGGCTTTGTGTCTTATTTTATTTGTGGTGCCATGTATATTGTGTGATTTTATTAATTATAATTTAATTATATTGTTGTTTCTCTGGCAAATGATAGACCTTCACCTATTTTTGTCTTCTGAAAATTTACCGTATTATGTCACAAGTTCCTTCAGTTTTTGTTAATTGTTGTTTCTTTGTTTTGTTTGTTTATTTGTTTTGGTTTTTTGAAACAGAGTTTCTTTGTGTAGCCTTGGCTGTCCGGGACTTGCTTTGAAGACCAGGCTGGCCTCAAACTCACAGAGATCTGCCTGCTTCTGTTTCCCAGAGTGCTGGGATTACAGGTATGTGCCACTGCACCTGGCTAGTTTGGAGATTTTCTGTGGAGAAAGTTTCTGTGGAGTTTTTAGTTTTCTCATCTTGATTCTAAAGGCTGTGTCTCCTCATTTCTTGCCAAATCTGTGTTTTTGAGCTGTTGCAACCATGAATATTTAGGTTTTTGCTACTTAAGTGATTGATACAATTAACACATTGGTTTTGGGTTTTTTAAATGTTCTCATATATTATTGACTCTTTGTCCTACATAGCTTCAGCTCTTAACATTTCAGAGCCTACAGTCATCTAAGGGAGCCTCAATTGAGGGCATGCTCCCAACAGAATGATTGGTTGCTGCATCTGTGAGAGATTGTGTTGATTGATGGTTGATGTGCGAAGGCTCACTGTGGGTGGCAGTACTCCTAAACAAATAGGCCTGGAATGGCTAAGAAAACTACCTGAGCATGAGACAGTGATCAAGCAAGAAAGCAAGCCCAAAACAATGTTTGTCCATGGTTTTGCCTTCATTTTCTAGCTTGAGTTTCTATCCTAACCTACCAAAATGGACTGTGATCTGACAGAACCATCCAAAAAAATTCATCCATTACCTGAGATGCTTTTGGTTAGAGGATTCAATCACAGCAGCAAACAAGCAAGTTAGAACAAAAAATGGTATGCAAAAAGTGATTTTGTTTCTGCACATAACCTGGGAATGTTCTCTTTTGGAGGAATGTGGAAAATATCAGAAATTGAGATGGCAAAAAGGCACAGAAAGCTGTGTACGGAGCTTAATCAGCTGTTCTTGCAAGATCTGGAAGATCTGAGTATTGAGAATAATGCAGACAGAGGAAGTTGAGGTCATAGTATTTCAGTGGAAAATAGACTCTATGAAAAATTTAACTAGAGGTCATTTATGTGATATTTTGGCTCAAAATTGTTTTTATTCTGCTTATACCCTGAGAAATTGAGTAGAACAGAAGTTTAAAATAATGGGCTGATTTCTTAAATAAAATATTGAGTATGTTGGCTGGTAATCACTGGTGATTCATTCAGGACTACAATGAAAAAAGCAATAAGTGGGGCAGAAATAAATGCAGTCTGTAGTTTGTAGAGGAAAATAGCACTAGGTAGTTTATGATGGCAGTCAAATGGTGAATAAGAAGCAGGAATATTCAAAGAAAAAAGAAGAGCGGGCCCTTACTCTTGATTGGAAGCCCAAGAAGGTGCCTTATGGGTAACACTCCCTCCTGTTAAGTCCCAAATTAATGAAAGGATTATGTAAAGTGATTCCTAGTCCCAGGAAGAAACTTCATATAAAATCTGCTGCAGCTGGGTGTGGTGGCACTTGCCTTTAATCCCAGCACTCGGAGAGGCAGAGGCAGACTGGTCTCTGTGAGTTCAATGCCATCCTGGCCTACAAAGTGAGACCAGGACAGCCAAGACTACACAGAGAAACCCTGCCTCAAAAAATAAAATGCAACAACAACACCTGCTGCAACTGTGGTCCAAGCATGGCAAGGTCCATCCAAACTTAGAAGCCAAACTTGATAGGATTACCCATATTGTGCTGGTTCTGGAAACAAGAAAGATGCAAAATTCAAGGTCATGGCTTCTTCTTCTGTGGTTTTAATTCAAAACAATTCCCGCCATTTATGTTTGGCAGAGTCAGAGCCCCAGTGAGGATACTGTAAGAGTTCACTGCATTGAAGCTGTGAGGATGAAGCTTGAGTTGCATTTTGAGATCACAGGCTATTGATATACTTAAGCCATTGAGAAATCTTATAGAGAGTGGAAGTAACAAAACTGAGAAATGTATGAGAAGTTACAGAGTTAGGGCCACCTAAGCCCTTTGAAACTGAAGTCCCATGTGTCTGAGACAGCTACTGATTTGGTGTTTGTCATGCTGGGTTTCTTGCCTGTTGGAGACTATTAGGATCATTAAAGTTAGACTAAATGCATTTTCATCATGGGATGACCATGAGCCTGTAGTGACCAGGGTCAGAATGCACTTGATTGAATAAAAAAGCTCTCAGATAGGATGATGTCTTTGAACATTTATCGACAGGTAAGTGTGGCTTTCTTTGGAGAGCTCATAAAAGCTTTTGAAGGAAGAACCTTTCTAGATTCCTTACTGGGGATGGGATTTGAGTGTTTACATGCATTAACCCATTTCTTCTTCTTTGTTTCTACTGTCTTGTGGTTGAAACTGGTCAGCTTCCTTCTCATGCTGTCATGCATTTGCCATTATAAACTCTATCCCTAAATCACATATGATACAGTAGAAGCAATTGTTATTCAGTGCTATTTTACTAGCCTGGTGTTTTTATATTTTTACTTTTGTTTTTTTTGAAGACAAAGTTTCTCTATGTAGCCCTGGTTGTCCTGAAAGTAGGTATGTGGAACAGACAGACCTTTTTTTGTTTTTATACTATTGGTTGATAGGCCTAGAATGTAGGTTTTTGTACATGCAAGCATATGCTGTTGTGTAGATCTTCATCCACATCTTGAATTTTGAAATTTGGCAGAGTATATTCTATTTCTCAGGATGGCATGTATTCATGACATTAATACTACCTGAGCCTTCTGAGTTATTGGACTGCAGGTGTATGACATTCTTCCTAACTGTTGTGTTTTATTTTATTTTTTTAATGAATATGAGTATTTTGACTGTATGCATGATTATGTATATCATGTGTACCTCATCTTCACTATAGTCAGAAGATGGCCTCAGAACTCCTGAACTTGGACTAATGGATAGTTGTGAGCCCCCATGTAAATGCTGGCAATTGACCCCAATTATTTGCAGGACCAGCAAGAGCTCTTAATTGGTTAGCCATGTCTCCTATGCTATTTATTTATGATCAACATTTATATTGTTAATATTTTCATCTGTCCATTTGTAAGTGTTTAAACATACATTCCCGTTTAGTAAAGTCTTATTAATGTTACAGTTTAAACTGGGACATTTCATGTTTCTGCAAGATGAATACAGAAATGGAGTGGTTCTTTCTATCTTTTTTGTTTTGATTGAGTTTTGCAGGGAGTAATGGTCTTAATATATACCTCTTACTATCCTGGAATTTGTTGCATAGACCAGACTGGCATACAACTCAATGAGATACACCTACCTCTGCCTCCTGAGTGCTTAGATTAAAAGCATGAGCAAATCTACCCAATTTTCCCATCATTTTTATAGTTAGTAATTTTTCATATAACCTCTGATATATGCTCAGTATTGTTGATCTGTTGCTTTTCTTTCTCTCTTTTTTTTTCTCTCTCTGTTATTTGGCATTTCTCTTGCAAGGCCATATCTTATTCAAAGGGTACACAAATGACAGAGGTGAACATTATTATTCAGTTTTCCTCTAAAATGACTTGATGATTACATTAGAACTTCTATGTCAGAAAATGAGTGCAGGAAGAACTGGAATTATATGACTATATGTTAATGAAGTATACATTTACAGTGATATCAGTATCATGCTTTTTGTTGTATACATGTATGTATGGTATATTTTAGGTAACAGTGACCTATGATGATGTGCATGTGAACTTCACTCAGGAAGAATGGGTTTTGCTGGATCCTTCCCAGAAGAGTCTGTACAAAGATGTAATGCTGGAGACCTATAGGAACCTCACTGCTATAGGTAAGACTGAATTTATTTTTTTCACTTTTTAAAATAAGAGGACAAATGTTTCTTTGTTATTGAAGCTCTTCTGTAATTTCAATTGAGAATGAAGAATGAGATGAATAAATTAGGCATGGTTCTAAAGTTTACTGAATATAGTAACTTAAATTTTGCCTAATTTCCAATAATATGTCATTTTCTGGTACTATATTTTAGGGTACAATTGGGAAGACCATAATATTGAAGAACATTGTCAAAGTTCTAGAAGACATGGAAGGTAATTTTCATGTGCAAGGTGATACGAATATACCTCTGAAGAAATTTTAATGTGCCCTGGAAGTTTTAAAGAAAAGCAACAGTGTAAAAAAAATCACTGCTTTAAAAGTGTAGTGATTTCATTTCCATACAACCATATACCTTAATGTCAGGTATCTGATTTGTGTTTGCAAGGCATTCCTCTAAGAAAAAAGACAAGGAAACAATGCCTTAAAAGATACCACCATTTGAATCAGCCCCATTAGAGCTATGATATAGAACTGCAAATCTCATACCACTTAGATATTGCAAAAGGTATATATATTGAATAGGAGATAAGTATATGTCCAAAGCTTTCTAATATGCAAATAGTCCATAATAAAGCTGGCATTACTCTTATACTTGTAGCAACATTGCTAAGTTTAGTGAGAGTCAAGTATGTTTTTGTGGAGGAATCTTAATCCCATACCATGTGTCTATGAGGAACAAAAATGTCAAACTGTGTGAATGCAATGTAGAATCCTTCTGTTTGTTATTCTTCTTTTAATAGGATTATCATATGTCACAATGGATATAAGCCACGTGAGTGTAGGGATGTTAAAAGAAGCAAGTATCTCTCTCTAACCCCAGAACATTAGATGTGTAGTAGTCCCCACTTTGAGTAGACTTTCTGAATGTGATACAAGTTTGCAATTAATTGGTGCTCCAACATTTTTAGGAACAGCCACAACCTCACACTGTAGAAAAACCCTGGGTACTAGGAATGTGGAAATAATTCTGGTTCATTTTGCAAATGTTGTATGACTCACACTATGGAAAAATTTATGAGTGTAATCAGTGTGGTAGAGCTCTGAGTTCTTCCAGTTCTCTTCAAATATGTGAAAATCCTGATATAGAAAAAGGATGCTATGTGAGCCACGTAATAAATGCTCTTGCCATCACAGATATCGCCAAAGACACAAAACAATCTATAATGAAGGGGAACACCATGAATGTAAACAAGCGGATAAAACCTTAAGATCTGATTCTTCTTTACCATTAGATCAAATTGTAAAATTAATTCATACAGATAAAAAGATGCATCAGTATAATGAATGTGATAAAGCTTTTATGTGTAACAATTATCTTCACAGGCATGAAAGAACACATACTGGAGAGAAACCCTATGAAGGTATTCAATATGGTGAAGTCTTTGCACATCACAGTAGTCTCCAATATCATGAAACAATACATACTGGAGAGAAAACCTATGAATGTATTCAATGTGGTAAAGCCTTTGCAAGTGACAGAAATCTTAAAAGGCATGGAAGAATTCATACAGGAGAGAAACCCTATGAATGTATCCAATGTGGTAAAACCTTTGCATGTCACAGTGGTCTCCAATATCATAAAAGAACACATACTGGAGAGAAACCTTATGAATGTAATCAATGTGGTAAAACCTTTGCATGTCACAGTGGTCTCAAATATCATAAAATAACACATACTGGAGAGAAACCCTATGAATGTAATCAATGTGGTAAAGCCTTTGCACATCACAGTCTTCTTCAAATACATAAAAGAACACATACTGGAGAAAAACCTTATGAATGTAACGAATGCGGCAAAGCCTTTGCACATCATAGTTATCTTCAAATACATAAAAGAACACATACTGGAGAGAAACCTTATGAATGTAACCAATGTGGTAAAGCCTTTGCAAGTCACAGTAATCTCCAATATCATAAAATAACACATACTGGAGAAAAACCCTATAAATGTAATCAGTGTGGTAAAGCCTTTGCACATCACAGTCTTCTTCAGATACATAAAAGAATACATACTGGAGAGAAACCCTATGAATGTAATCAATGTACTAAAGCCTTTACAAGTCACAGTCATCTTCAAATACATAAAAAAACACATACTGGAGAGAAACCCTATGAATGTAATCAGTGTGGTAAAGCCTTTGCATGTCACAGTGGTCTCAAATATCATAAAAGAACACATACTGGAGAGAAACCCTATGAATGTAATCAATGTGGTAAAGCCTTTGCAGGTTACAATCTTCTTCAAATACATAAAAGAACACATACTGGAGAGAAACCCTATGAATGTAATCAATGTGGTAAAGCCTTTGCGAGTCACAGTTATCTTCAAAGGCATGAAAGAATTCATACAGGAGAGAAACCCTATGAATGTACTCAATGTGGTAAAGCCTTTGCAAGTCACAGTTATCTCCGAATACATAAAAGAACACATACTGGAGAGAAACCCTATGAATGTAACCAATGCGGCAAAGCCTTTGCATATCACAATCTTTTTCAAGTACATAAAATAACACATACTGGAGAGAAACCCTATGAATGTAATCAATGTGGTACAGCCTTTGCACATTACAGTCATCTTCAAATACATAAAAGAACACATACTGGAGAGAAGCCTTATGGATGTAACCAGTGTGGTAAAACCTTTGCAAGTCACAATGGTCTCAAATATCATAAAAGAACACATACTGGAGAGAAGCCCTATAAATGTAATCAATGTGGTAAAGCGTTTACAAGTCAAAATCTTCTTCAAATACATAACAGAACACATACTGGAGAGAAACCCTATGAGTGTAACCAATGTGGTAAAGCCTTTGCACATCATAGTCATCTTCAAATACATAAAAGAACACATACTGGAGAGAAACCTTATGAGTGTGACCAATGTGGTAAAACCTTTGCACAAAACAGTCATCTTCAAACACATACAAGGACACATACTAGAGAGAAACCTTATGCATGTAATCAGTGTGGTAAAGCCTTTTCATGTCCAAAAAGCCTCCAGTATCATAAAAGAATACATCCTGGATAGAAACAATATGGTAAAGCTTTGGAAGTTATAATCGTCTCATAAATCATAAAAGAATACATATTGAAGAGAAACCTTATGAACGTAATTGATGTGGTAAAGCCTTTACAAGCCAGTCTCCTTCAAATACATAAAAGAGCATATACTAGATAGCAGCAAACCAATGAATGTAACCAATATAGTAAAGCCTTTACATGTCACAATGGCAGGTTGTGATGGTTGATAACATTGTATTCACAGTCAGCAACCAGAGAATGATAAATATTGGTCCTCATTAAATAATCCAATGCTAAGTCCATGGAATGGAATGGTGCTATCACTTCTGGAAATGTAGAGTCTTCTTATTTCAATGGACTTGAAAGCTAATTTCCAAGCTAATTTCTCAGAAGTACACACGTGAGACTAACACAATCTAGATAAATCTTCAAAGGAGGATTGTCTCCTGGGTGGTTCTAGATCTTGTCATGTTGTCAATATTAACCATCACACACAATAAAGTTTGCTTTGTTGACTGCTGTTGGAAGGACCTTGCTGTTTGAGTTTGTAGTCCTCCCAGTCTAGGTAGCCATTTTGAGCTCAGGGCTATATTGGGAGAAGGAAGGGTCCTTCTCCCAATCAGGGCCTCCTACACTCAGCCTAACCTCATCTGGAAAGTGTCTTTGGGCATTGATACGTCTAACCATGTCTGATATGTGGCTTTTGACATAGTTCCCTGCTAGCTCTCCCCTCCCTGTGTCTACAGGTACTATGTTCCCATTCATATGGTAGGAATGTACTGCCAAATGCAAATAAAGAATCCCTGAGATGCCTAATTTCAACCAATTATGTACACCAGACCGGGGATCCCTCTACCCACTCTCCCAGGGGTATGTGGGCTTTGTTCTCCCTGAATAAAGCTGAATTATTTCCCTGATGTGGTTTCCACATGTCATTTCCTTCATGCTCTTGGCCTTCTGAGCCTTGTACTTATCCTGATCCTCCTGTCATCCTGGGCTGGTGGCCAACAGCCCCACAGGAAAAAGAACCACAGCTGGTACCCAAGACAGGGCTCTGGACTGCACTAGGACAGGTGAACACCTCCTAAAAACAGGGTAGTAGCACTTTGCCTGACCTTTCTGTCCTGAGAACTGATTGCTTTCTTTCTTTGCTTTGCAAATTTATGCTCATTAGGGCTTTTCACTCTCCTGAACTGATCAACCTGGGAAAGTTAAACTTGCCTTGGGGATGTTAAATGTTTCTAACAGCACCTTTTTTTTAATTATGGGGAACTCAAGATAACATCAGAGAAATGTCCAAATTCACTCCCTCAGATCTTTGCTTAAATCTAGAGGACTTAAATCACCCAAAAGGAAGGCTTAGAATTCTGGAATGAAGCATTCCAATTCGAACCTTGGGTCCTATCAGCACTTATCTGGTTTGTAAAAAAGAAGCCCAGGTAGGGTATAATTTGTCTCTTTATGACAGTGAAAAGAAAAAAAAACAATTATTAATGAAAATTGAAAGTATATTAACATGTTCAGTGATGACGATATAAGGTAACTAATACATCCTTGGTATTCTAAAAGGTTTAGATAGAAGCCAAGAGATATGCACAACTAAGTAACCTAACCAAGCCATATAATTTTTTTTCCCATCCGTAAATCCCTCCCCTATTCTCAGCTCCTTTCTCTCCTGCAAGGTATTCAGAAAATGAGTTGCTGTTTATTCAGCAGAGCTTTCACCTGGAGCAAACAGTCTTTTCCTAGAATGAGATTCCAAGGGAAATTTGAATTTCATGGGGTTCACTGTTTCAATAGATGTTAGCCTAAGGGAGAGATATAAATGTCTTGTTAGAATATCCTTATTCGTAACAGAGAGGCAGATTACAGGGATGACAGAAAGGGGACTGAAGGTCTTGAAGGTTCAACTGGAGATCACTAAGTGGGTGTCTGCAGGGTGCTGTCACTGCCAGCTACATGTAGTTGCCAAGAAAAGAGTGGAAGACCTGGAAGTGCTGACCCACCGCAGCTCAGTGGACAAGAATACAGTAGCATCCAGCTTAGGTACAACCCAAACATTGCTCTCTGGCCTTGTAATCTTTTCGCACCCAGACCTCCTTCACAGTTCATCCATACTCTGCAGCTCTTTGTAAATGCCTGATTCCCTCAACTTTAGTGACTTCTGTTGAGTCTCAGGTTCCCCTGACAACCTTCATGTCATCTGGAGTCACCACCACTCCGGATCTTAAATGAATGTTTATCAGGCATCAGGGACACAGAATACAATACCATTCAGAGAAGTCAGTCTTTATGTCTGCAAGCTCCATTTTTCTCTTACATTAAGCATACACTCCAGCAGGGGTACATGTGACATATTTCTTTGTGGGTTCCTGTTGCTATCACATGTGAGATAAATTCAGTCTTTGGTGAAGTGGTCAGCTACATTTTTAAACTTGTATAAGTTTTTCTCCAGATCAGTTTTTGGACACGTCTCTAATTCTGTGAAAATTTGGGCTGAGAAATTTCTTTAAGCACCAGTCTAAGTTATTTTCTGATGCTATCTATTTTATATTTCTTCTGGATCTTCAGGGATGAGGTAAAGATGAAACTTAGAATCAACCATTCATACCTAACTGCTATTAATGCCACATTCACAGGGCTGAATAGTTGGCTCAGCCCCTAAGAGCACTGGCTGCTCATCCTCAGGACCGAGATTTGATTTCCAGCATCCAAGAGACAGCTCACAACTGTCTGTAAGTCCAATCACAGGGGATCAGGCCCTCTCTTCTGGCCAGCAATGATAACCTGGCATGCAGTTGGTATACACAGTGGCAAAACTTATTAAACTTGATTAAAAAAATAACATACAGATGAAGAAAACCTGTTTTAAAATATGGTATCACATATGTATATGTCTTTTTACCATTTTAGCTTATCTGGTGCCCTTAGAGGCCAGAAGAATGCAACAGATGTCCTGTACCTGGAAATACAGGTAGTTCTGAGCCATCTGATGTGGGCGTTAGGAGCCAAAATTTGGCAGGCAAAAGAAGCAAAACTACTAAGTCTGCAGCTCCTTTACTCCTTCTGTCTCCTATCACTTGAAGGTGATGAAGTCCCTGTTAGATTAGGGATTTCTATCCCTCTGTGAATGGACTCTCCACATTGCTTATTTTCATTGTTAATGTGAGTAAAGATAACAAAATGTTTTGTTGAAACTAGTAGACTGTATTAGAAAAAAATCTTTATAATTTGAGATTTACTTTCTTTTTGGAGTTCTTTTGAAACAGGGTATCTCTACATAGCTATGGTTCTCTTGGCACTCACTATGTGGATCAAGCTGGCCTCAACCTCAGACAGATTGGCTTGCCACTCTCTCCCAAGTGCTGGGATTACAGGGATGGCTATCTTTGAATCAGAGAATGGATAAAATAAGATTTAAAAGGAAATCAGCAATTGTTTTGATGAATGGTAATACTTCTTGAAATTCTACAATAATATAAACTAAAAATAATTTCATATTTTCTCTATAACTGAGTTATTTTCTTTGTCTTGTTAATTTTAGCCATTTAAAAATGTTTGAAATGTTTCTGTGTGTATACACCTGTACCATGGCATGTATGCAGCAGTGAAAGGACAACTTATTGGTGTTTATTATGTACTTTTCCTATGTGAGTTCTAGGGACAAAATCCAGGGAGTCATTTGGTTCAAGTGACCTCACTGGACCTTATTTGGGTTCAAAAATTATTTATCTATGTTCTAGTGTATGAGTGTGCATATGCCACAGCCCAAATGTGGAAATATCATAAAAATACCTAGGCACAATATAGGTCTTCTAAGGATTGAACTCAGGTTATCAGGCTTAGCAGAAACCAACTTTTGCAAATGAGACAATTCTCTGACATTTGCGGTTATGAAAAAGTGTTATGAACAAGTTTTATTTCTAAGAATAAGCTAACACATTCAAAAAAAATTTAGCAGTATATCATTTTCATTTGCAAATAGGATTATTCAAATTGTCCTGCTTACTTCATCCTTAGATGACAATATGTTTATAATCTAAAAGGAAGACAGTATTTTACTGATGTACTGTTTCAACTAATCTTATTTGTGCATCAGTGAGATGGCTTAGTGGGAAATGTCATGGCCTAAAAACCCATAAATACATCATACACACACACACACACACACACACACACACACACAAAGACACATTGACATCCATAATTAAAATTAAAACAAATTGTTAAACACATTTTTAGTCATGTTTTTATTGCATTTATTCTAAGCATTTATTTCTATAACTCAAGTGTTGAGGAATCTAAAGGCTTACCTACAGTTTTTCTTCATCATGAACTGGTTCATCTCACAGAAAATAAGCATGTAAGCATTTAAGAGAAACCAATCCTTCTCAATTGGTGGTATCATTTGGGGAAATTTTAGGAAATGTTGCCCTGCTGAAGGAAATATGTCACTTGGGGTGGGCTTGAGTGTTTACATCCATACAGCATTTCTAGTTCCCACTCTCTGCTTCATGCTGCAGGTTGAGAATGTGGGCTTCCCACTTTAGCTGCCATGTATGACATTTGTGATGCCAATTTCATAATGATCCTATGTCCCTATGGAACCACAAGCCAAATTAAACTTTTATACATTGTCTTAGACATTATGTTTTATTACACAACAGAAAAGGCACCACTACACATCCTAAGCAGACCTCATAACACAAAGGCATTGAGTACATCCATAAGGTTTCCCTCCAGTGTGTGTTCTTTTCTGCATTTGGAGATAACTGTGAAGGGCAAAGGCTTTACAACATTGCTTACATTCATAGGGTTTCTCTCCAATATGAATACTTTTGTGATAATGAAGACTATAATGTGCAAAGGCTTCACCATGTTAAATGCATTCATAGTATTTCTTTCCAGTATGATTTCTTACATGCCTTTGAATATCACTGTGACATACAAAAGCTTTACTACATTGGTTATATTCATAGGGTTTCTCTCCATTATGTATTCTTTTATGTATTTGGAGACTTTTGTGATGTGAAAAGGCTTTATCACACTGATTACATTTGTAGGGTTTCTCTCCAGTATGTGTTCTTTTATGTACTTGAAGATAACCATGATATGCAAAGGCTTTACCACATTGGTTACATTCATAGGGTTTCTCCCCAGTATGTGTTCTTTTATGTATTTGAAGATAATCATGATATGCAAAGGCTTTACCACACTGATTACATTCGTAGGGTTTCTCTCCAGTATGTGTTCTTTTATGTATTTGGAGACAACTGGGTTGTAAAAAGGCCTTATCACATTGATTACATTTGTAAGGTTTCTCTCCAGTATGAAATCTTTCATGTCTTTGAAGTTGACCATGATGTGCAAAGGTTTTACCACATTGGTTACATTTATAAGGTTTCTCTCCAGTATGTGTTTTTTCATGTATTCGGAGATAACTGTGTTGTGAAAAGGCTTTATCACATTGATTACATTTGTAAGGTTTCTCTCCAGTATGTGTTCTTTTATGTTGTCGGAGACTACTGAGAAATGCAAAGGCTTTACTACATTGATCACATTTGTATGGTTTCTCTCCAGTATGTGTTCTTTTATGTATTCGGAGACTACTGTGACATGCAAAGGCTTTACCACATTGAATGCATTCATAGGGTTTCTCTCCAGTATGTGTTCTTCTATGTACTTGAAGATAACCATGATATGCAAAGGTTTTACCACATTGATTACATTCATAGGGTTTCTCTCCAGTATGTGTTCTGTTATGTATTTGGAGATAACTGTGTTGTGAAAAGGCTTTATCACATTGATCACATTTGTAAGGTTTCTCTCCAGTATGTGTTCTTTTATGTATTTGAAGATGACTGTGACATGCAAAGACTTTACCACATTGATTACATTCATAGAGTTTCTCTCCAGAATGTGTTCTGTTATGTATTTGGAGAATACTGTAATGTGTCAAGGCTTCACCATATTGAATATGTTCATGGGGTTTCTCTTCAGTATGTGTTCTTTTATGTATATGAAGTTGACCACGATAAGCAAAGGCTTTACCACAATGTTTACATTCATAGGGTTTCTCTCCGGTATGTGTTCTTTTATGTATTCGGAGAGAACTGTGTTGTGAAAAAGTTTTAGCACACTGATTACATTCATAGGGTTTCTCTCCAGCATGAATTCTTTCATGCCTTTGAAGATGACTGAGACATGCAAAGCCTTTACCACAATGTTTACATTCATAGGGTTTCTCTCCAGTATGTGTTCTTTTATGTATTCGGAGATGGCTGTGTTGTGAAAAGGCTTTATTACATTGATTACATTTGTAGGGTTT